>NC_133793.1:21505344-21555089 GCF_003597395.2 Chelonoidis abingdonii | reverse complement strand
ACCCTGGGGCCGAAAGCCATTATCCAAGCAGCAAGCTCAACACCAGGGCGCCAGAGCCATTTTAAGGGCCGATAACACAGGCGGCCTTAAAACCTCAGTATCAAGGCGGACCTAACACCTGGGGGGACCCCCAACACCCTTTCCATGCTCTAACCTGGGGCCAAACCCATTTCAGCGGCCCCAAAACCCTGGGCCCCCCCAAACCACATATGAGGGGCCACCAACAAACCAAGGGCCCAAACCTAATGTTCCAGGGCCTCAAACCCTCAGGGGACGCCATAGACCCATTCCAAGGGGCCGCTCCACCAGGGGCCCCAAACCTCCCATTCGCAGGTGTCTCCTAATCTTGGGACCGACAAAACCCATTTCCCAGGGCCCCAACGTTGCCCCAACCCACATATCCAGAGCCGCCACCAATCACGAAGGCCCCAAAACCCGTTTCAGGATCCCAACCAGGGTCCCCAAACCCCCATTATTCCAGGAAGCCCTAACCAGGCCAAAACCCATTTCAGGGGCCACAAACACCAGGGCGTCCCAAAACCCCATTGCCAGCCACGTAACCTAGGGGCCTAAACCCCAATTTTGAAAGGCCTTCAACACCTGGTGGGCACCCAACTCAACAGTATCCAGGAGCACTACAGGGATCCAAAACACCATTCACAGGGCCCCTAACCCATATGACCCCAAAACCCATTTCCAGGGGCCCTAACCAGGGGCCACAAATCCCAGTACAGGGACGCCTAACCCCTGGGCCCCAAACATTCAGGGGCCCCAGACACCAGAGCCCCAAAACCCCATTTCAGGGCCCCTAAATTAGGGCCAAAACCCCCATTCCAGCGGGCCTAACCACTCAGGGCCCAAAACCTCCTGTTCCAGGGCCCGCTTTCTTAACTCCAGAGGCCGCCAAAACCCAATTTCCAGGGCCCCAAACTTCCATATCCAAGGGCACCTACCCAGGGGCCCCCCCAAAACCCAGGTCAAGAGCCCTAACACCAGGGGGGGGGGGACCTCTAAACTCCCTTTCCAGGTGCCTGCAGAAAATCATTCCTCAGTGGGCCTCCGTAACCCTGGGGCCCCAAAAACCCCAAATACCTGGCCCTAACACCTGGGGCCCCAAAACCCTTAATTCCAGGGGCCCAAGCTCCATTTCGGGGTCACCTAACCCCTGGGCCCCCAAACCACATTTCCAGGGCCCCTAACTCAGGGGCCCCAAAACCCCATTTCCAGGGGCCCCCTACACCAGGTCGCTCCAAAACACCATTTCCAGGGTCCCCAACCTGGGCCTGGAAACCCCCATTTGCCTGGGCCCCAATGCAGGCCCCAAACTCCCAATTTCCAGGTTGCCCCTAATTTGTGGGCTGCAAAAACCCTTTCCAGGCGGCCCCACACCCCTGGGCACCCCAACCCACATAACCAGGGGCTCACCAACACAAGGCCCCCAAAACCCCAATTTTCCACGGCCTCTAACCCTGGGGCCCCAAATCCAGTACCAGGGCCTAACACCAGGCCCAAAAATCCTTCCAGGGACCCAGAGCTCACTTCAAGAGCCCACCCTGGGGCCCCAACATGTCCCATTTCAGGGGCCCCCAAACCGCTCTTGGCGCCCGCAACTCAACCAGTGGGCCACCAACAGCAAGGCACCAACAACCGATTTCCAGGGAACGCACTAACCCTAGGCGCCCAAACACCCATTGCCAGCGGGCCTCTAACGCCAGGGCCCCAAAAGCACATTTCCAGGGTCCCTAAGTCCAGAGCTCAAAACCTCATCTTCCAGGTCCCGGCACCAAATCTCACTCAGGGGCCCTTAACCCCAGGGGCGCCCAAAACCTCATTTTCAAGAGCCCTAACACCAGGGCCTCAAAAACTCATTCCAGGGCGGCATAAACATCATTTCAGTGGCCGCATAACCCCTGTGGCCCCAAACCCTAATTCAGGCCGCCCAAAGCTCGATTCTGGGTCACCAACCCCTGGGGCCCCCAAACCATTTCCGGGGTGGTCCTAATCCAGGGCATAACTCCATTTCAGGGGCCCCTATCCCCTGGACCCAAATCCACTACCGGGAGCTAACACCAGGGGCTCAAAACCCCATTGCCAGGGCTCCAACACAGAGCCCAAAACCCATTCCAGGACGGGCCCAGCTACACATTTCCAAGCCCATAACCTGGCCACCCTTAGGGGCCCAAATCCACGGAGTCAGAATCCCACCTCAAATCTGCAGGGGCCCAAACACCAGGGGCCCATATCCCCATATTCCAGGTGCCATAACCCCTGGGGCTCAAACCCTCATTTTCCAGTGCGCCCTAACCCTACATGCTCCAAAACCTCATCCGAGCTGCCGCTAACCTCCAGGGGCCCCAAACATTCCCGGGGCCCAAACCCTGTGCCCCAAAACGCATTGTCCAGGGGGCCCCAAACACGCAGGGCCCCCAAACCCCTATCACAGGCCCCTAACCACTGCGGGCCCAAAACCCATTATGCCAAGGGTCCCATAACACTACATAGAGCGGCTCCGCGAAGCAAACGCTGACATGCCATAAGTAGGACCCTCGATAACCAAACGATAGAGGGCGCAGACATATAACCTTGGACCAGTTTCCAGCCCGGAAGGCGGCTCCGCTGGATAGGCCTCCAAAATCCACATATCCAGGGGCCATACAGCGTGCCAAAACCCCATTTCAGGAGGGCCCAAACACAGGGCCAAAATTCCCCATATACAGCTCCTAACTCGTGGCGGCCAAAACCACAAGGCCCTGCCAGGCCCGAAAATCCTACAAGGGGACCCAACCACTTCCTAGGCCCCCAACATTCCAGGGCCTCCAAAATCGCCCATTTGTGGGAGCACCCAACCCTAAGGCTACTCCGAAACCCTCATTCAGGGGCCCCTAACCCCTGAGGGCCCCTAGAAAACCCTCAGGGCCCCGTCCTTCAGGCCTCTAAGCCCAGAGGTCCCAAAACCGTCCACACCTTGACCTCGCCAACCCATGCCAGGGGCCAACACCAAAGGGCCCAAAACCCATTTTCAGGGCCCCTAACCCAGTGGACATGAAACCCCCTTTCTCAGGGGCCGCTAACCCTGGGGCCCCAAACAACCATTCCAGGGGGCCAACACCCTAGGGCCCCCCCCCCACATATCCAGGGCCCACCAACACCAAGGGCCCAAAACCCATTTCCATGAGGAGCCGCTACCCCATTTGCCCCAAACCCATTTCCAGGAGCCCCAAAATCCCATTTCCGGGCCCTAACCCCGGGGCCCTTCAACATCACATGTCAGGGGCCTAACCAGTGAGCCCCAAAACCACAATCAGGGCTCCTAACCACCAGGGCCCAAACAGACCCATTCAGGGGCCCCAAAACCAAAGTTCAGGGCTCCTAACCTCGCGGGCCCCCAAAAACCCCTCTTGCCAGGCCCCTACACTAGGGGACCAAATCCCCATTTCCCATTCATACAGCACGCCCATCTGCCAGGGCCCCTAAACCCTGGGGGCCCCAAACCCCCAATTCAGTGACCCCTAACACCAGGAGCCCGCAAAAAACCAATCCAGGGCCCAAAGCCCCCATTCCAAGGTCCTACCCCCTGGGCCCCAACAAACAAATTCCAGGGTCCCCTAACACCAGGGGCCCAAAACCCCATTTCACCGGGGCCCTGAACCCTGGGAGCTTCCAAAAACCATTCTCAGGGCCCTAACCCGAATGGCCCAAAACCCCAATTTCCTTGGGGGTCCCAAACAACCAGGGCCCAAATCCCATATCTAGGGACCCCTAACCCAGGGGTCCCAAACGCCATTTCCCAGGGACCCAAACACCAGGGCCACCAAAATCCCCATTTCCAGGGGTCCCCAAAACCCCTTTCCAGGGGCCCCAAACCCCTGGGCCCAAACAACATACGAGGGGCCCCAACACCAGGGACCCAAAACCCACATTGTCCAGGCCAACACCAGGCGCCCAATCCCAGGATAATCCACTATTTCATGTGTCATAACCCCTCGGACTCAAACCTCATTTCCAGGAGCCCCAAACCTAGGGCGTCCAAAACCCTCATTTCAGGGGCCCCTAACACCAGCCCACAAAAACCCATTTCCAGGGCCGCCTAACTTCTAGAGTGAACAACAACCACGCCATTTCAGGGTACCTTAACCCCAGGGCCCCCAAAACCCATTTCTCAGGGGCGCCTAAACCTAGGGGTCCAAAACCCCCATCCAGGGCTAACCCCCTAAGAGCCCCAAAACCCCATTCCATGGCCCAAACAGCAGGGCGCCTCCAAACATCCTACTCCAGGGGGGCCCCCTAACCCCTGGGCCTGAAAACTCCATTCAGGGGCCCTAAACCTTGCGACTTTGAAAAACCCATCTCAGTGTGCCCCAACACCAGGCCTCACAACCCATTTCCTAGGGCCCTAACTCTAGTCCACATCCCAGCGGCCCCCATAACCTGGGGCAAATATCCCAGGCACCCAAAAACCCCCATTCAGGGCGCTAACCTGAGCCCCAAACCATATGCACCGGGCCCTCAACCCCAGGGCCGCCCCAAAACCCCCATTCAGCTCTCCAAAAATTCTCAGGGACCCCAAATCCATTTCCAGGGGCGTCACTCCCCTGGGCGCCACCCAAAACCTCATTTCCTGGGGACCCTTAATCACAGGGGCCACCCAAACCAATATGAGGAGGGCCCAAGATCACCTAAATACCAGGGCCGAAAAACCCCAATTTCCAGAGGTCCCCAAACACGAGGGGGCCCAAACCCCATTTCCAGGGCCCGATAACAGCCAAACCATCCAGGGCCGCCAATCACCAGTCGGGCCACCAATAACCCCAACCACATATCCAGGAGCGCCCCTAACACCGGGCCCCAAAACTCCCAATCCAGGTCCAACTCCAGGCACCAAATCCCCATATCCAGGAGGGTGGCCACCCCTGGCCCCCAAAACCCAATTTCAGGGCCTGAACCCCTGCGGCCCCAAAACCCAATTTCCAGGGTCCTCTACACACCAGGGGCGAAAACTCACCATTTCCAGGGGCCCCTAACCCTAAGAGACCCAAAACCCCATTTCCAGGGACCCCTAACACCAGGGGCCCCAAAACCCCATTTCCAGGGGGATTTGGAAGTATCTTAAATTACATTTCTGCTGGAGAAAGCTTTCTTTCTATTGTCTAGAAGCTAAAAGACCCATCTTTTCAAAAAAGGCCTTTAGGTCGGGTTAACATACATTCACATTTTCTCATACATGTCAGGCTTTTTGGTTCTTAAATTGCCACCCTGGAGGAAATTTTAAAATTTAAAAATTCATCTTGGGAAAGTACGTACTTATGGTAAATCTATTGGTACAAAAAAAATGCATACTGTGGCACATCCCTTGAATTAGAACTTTTTTTAGGGAATTGGTTGCTAAGAAATGCAAGGTTTCTTTTCACGTGTTTTTTTTCAGTCATCCCTGCCAGGGCCCCACCGAAAATGTTCGAATTGAGCCCTGCACTTCCTAAAGCCGGGCCTGCTAACAGGCCTCGTGATTGAGTTATAACGTCTGTTGTACCGGATGACTCAGTAAATGGAATAATTGCTCCAGAGTTTCATGAAGCTTTTGAAAGCACATCTACATCCAGAGAAATTTACTAAGGATATTAAAAGAGCTCCCTGTTTGGAAGTGGCCGCCGATAAGCACTTTCCTGGCCGTTAGAGCTCATGATAAAGTGAGAAATCACTTCGCAGAAGAAAGTTACATAAAGTGCTTATCAGGAAGGCTATTAAAAATCACACCAAATCTATTTACTGATAAGCATTGTGATTTCCAAGTGTTTCCGGTGTTCAGCCTATATTTTCCCTTTTTAAATTGCATCCACTCACTTTGAGTTATACCATATGTATCCCCAGAATGGATTGCTCACCGTTCTCGGTGCATCTTTCAAAAGATTGCAGTGCTGCCTCTTAAGAACATACGAACGGACATACTGGATCAGACCAATGGGCCATCTAGCCCAGTATCCTGTGTTCCTATAGTGCCCAATGCCAGGTGCTTCAGAGGGAATGAACAGAACAGGGAATCATTGGCTACGTCTACACTACAGGATAAATTCGAATTAGCTTAAACCGATTTTATAAAACAGATATTATAAAGTCGATTGTGCGCGTCCACACTAGGCACATTAATTCGGTGGTGTCCGTCCATGGTCCGAGGCTAGCATCGATTTCTGGAGCGGTGCACTGTGGGTAGCTACTGTAAAATAATGAGGCCAATAATGTCGATTTCCGTCCACACTAACACTATTCCGATATAGTAATATCGATTTTAGCATTACTCCTCTCGTTTTGTAGGAGTACAGAAATCGATTTAAAGAGCCCTTTAATCGATATAAAGAGCAGTGTAGTGTGGACGGGTGCAGCTTTAAATCGATTTAACGCTGTTAAAATCAGTTTAACAGTGTAGTGTAGGTCAGGCCATTGAATGATCTATCCTCTTGTCATACACTCTCAGCTTCTGGCAAATAAAGGCTGGAGACACACACTGCATTCCTGTCCATCCTGGCAAACAGCCATGTATGTACCTATCCTGTGGGAACATCTAGTTCTTCTCTGAACCCAGTTATAATTTTAGTTTTCACAACATCCACTAGCAAGGAGTTCCACACCTTATCCTCTGTCCTGGTGTTATGTGAGGGGGAAATAACATTTCCCTGTTCACTTTCTCCACACCACTCACGATTTTATAGATGTATTTCATAGCCCTCTTGCTCTTAGTTTTTGTCTTTTGCTAGTTGCTCTACAAATTATTTCTTCAGCTACGTTTTCTACCTGCCTTTCCACAGTTTATGCTCTTTCCTATTTTCCCCATTAGGATTTGGCTTTTAGTTTTAAAAGATGCCTTTTTGCCTCTCACCACCTTGTGTTCTCTCCTGTTCAGTCGGGATAGTTGACGTTCCCCTTATTATTACATTTTCTGCCTTTGCAGCCTCTCTAATCAAGATAAGCATTTCACAGTCACCGTCACTATCCAGGTCAGATGGTCCCTATTGCTGTGTGCTTATTGTTCAAGCATGGAGTTTCTATCCATAGAGATTCTATGGTAAAGTTTGATTCATTTAAGATTTTTAACTTTATTTAAATATATGCTTTCTTTCACACATAGTTCCACACCCTCATCAGTGCAATCTACTTTGTCATTCCTATGTACCCAGAGGTCACCATTTTCCACTGATTAGCCTCAGTTCACCAAGTTTCTGTGGTGCCTAGTATGTCAATATCCTCATTTAAAGTCAGACATTCTCGTTTACCCATCTTTTTATTTAGACTTTGAGCATTTCTTACATAGGCACCTGTATATTTTGTCACTATTCAGTTGTGTGGCTCATGAGTTATATTTAAATGTTAATGTTTAATGCAAAAAGAGACTGGCAGATCAACTAGAATGACCTCCTGTATATTACAGTTTACCAGCTCCACCCAGCACCTGCACACTAAACCCAATTGAACTGATGCCAAATTATTGCAGCCCACAGGACCATAGACAGGCAGCGAATAATGGACCGAGGTGCACCAATGCTCCTGGTCCGTGTAGTGAGGGGGAAATGATTAAGTAAGTTATACCCAGATAATTCAGATAAACGACTCATGTCAACACACTGCAGAGAAAGGTGAAAAACCCCAGAAGTCATTGCCAATAGAGCCTGGGGGAAATTCCTTCTTGACCCCCCAATATGGTGATCAGGTAGACCTTGAGTATATGAGCAAGAACCAGCCAGACAAGCACGTGAGAAAGAGCCCTGGCCCTCCCCACCCAATGTCTCCAGCCATGGCCATTTCTGATGTTTCAGAGTAAGGCTATTAAAAACCAAACCAAAACAGAATACAGTGGAGGTTGGGGAGAAAAGCGGGAGAGGGGAGAGGGAGCATTCCTTCCTGACCCTTGTGGACAGGGGGCTGCAGACGGGAGTTTGAGAGGGAGAGCAAGCGATCCTGCTGCCAGAAAGGCTACCAGGTGAGAGTGAGAGCACTAGCTTTTGGCTTCAGTGAGTTTGCTAGATTGTTTGAATTTTAATTTTGATTCTGACTTCACGTGACTTCAGCTTCAGTTACAGCTGCTGTGGCAGTTGAGACTGTGTGCCTGACCTTGTTCCCTTGATTGTTCTCTGACTGATCTGAGCCTTTATCTATTATCTTTGGAAAGTCTTGGGAGATGGAAGAGATTCCAGAAGACTGGAAAAGGGCAACTATAGTGCCCATCTATAAAAAGTGAAATAAAAACAACCCAGGAAACGACAGACCAGTTAGATCAATTTCTGTGCCACGGAAGATAATGAAGCAAGTAATTAAGGAAATCATCTGCAAACACTTGGAAGGTGGTAAAGTGATAGGGAATACCCAGCATGGATTTGTAAAGAATAAATCATGTCAAACCAATCTGATAGCTTTCTTTGATAGGATAACGAGTCTTTTGACTAAGGGAGATGCGGTGGAAGTGGTATACCTAGACTTTAGTAAGGCATTTGATATGGTCTCGCATGATATCCTTATCACTAAACTAGGCAAATACAATTTAGATGGTGCTGCTATAAGGTGGGTGCATAACTGGCTGGATAACCATAATCAGAGAGTGGTTATTAATGGCTTCCAATCCTGCTGGAAGTGTTTTAACAAGTGGTGTTCTACAGGGGTCTGTTTGGGACCGTCTGTTCAATCCTTCATCAACGATTGGATGTTGGCATAGAAAATTACACTTATTAAGTTTGCAGGTGATCAAAAGGGGAGGGAATTGCAACTTGCTTTGAAGACAGGGTCATAATTCAAAATGATCTGGACCAAATTGGAGAAATGGTCGAGGGTAAACTGCGATCAAGTTTAAGTAAAGACAAATGCAAAGTGTCCACTTAGGAAGGAACAATCAGTTCACACATACAGAAATGGGAAAGGACTGTCTAGGAAGGAGTATAGCAAAAAGAATTCAGGTTAGAGTGGCCACAAGCTAAATGATGATCGAAGAAGAGTTGATGCGTAGCAAAAAAAAGCAAAATTGGATTCTGGATGAATTAACAGTATAGTTGTAAACAGACATGAGAAATCATTCTCCACTCTACTCTGCACTGGGTAGGCCTCAACTGCATTGTCCAGTTCTGCGGCACCCGCATTTCAAGAAGAATGGTGAGAAATTGAGAGGTCCGATGAAGATCAACAAGAATGATAAGTCTTGGAACATGACCTATGAAGGAAGCTTTGAAGGAATATGGTTTGTTAGTTTGGAAATAGAGATCCAGAGGACATGATAGCTGTTTCATGTATTAAAAAGGATTCATCAGAAGGAGCGCAAAAACTTGTTCACCTTAGCCTCTAATGATAGAACAAGAAGCAATGGGCTTAAACTGCAGCAAGGGAGCTTTAGGTTGGACATTAGGAAAAAGTTCCTAACTGTCAGGGTGGTTAAACACTGGAATAAATAGCCTCGAGAGGTTGTGGAATCTCCATCTCTGGAGATATTTAAGAGTAGGTTAGATAAATGTCTATCAGGGATGGTCTAGACAGTATTTTGTCCTGCCATGAGGACCTCTCGAGGTCCCTTCCAGTTGTAGAATCTATGAATGAATCTATGAATCTCTGCTGCCGCTGGCCATTTGCAGCTGCCATTGTCTGTTGCTGCTTGTCACTCACGGCTGAGGTTCCCCCACTTAGCCGAGCTCTTAGAGATTTCACTGAGTAGTCGGAAGCCTTTATGCTGCTGCCTCTTCATTGTCTTTCACTGAAACACTGGCCCCCTTTCTAAGTCTACATTCCTCCTTTGAGCCCAATCAGTTCTGTCTTTAAACACCAGAAAACCAAGGGCCAAAGAACGCATAGGACTCTTCATGCCTGTTCCCTGCCTCCTCTCATCTTCAGTCGGAGAAAGTATCCCTGCTCCTTCTTTAGCAAAAGAGGTTCAGTTTAGGGTTTTCATTACTGGGGAAATTGGTTGAAACTATAGTAAAGAACAGAGTTATCAGAACCGTAGATGAATATAATTTGTTGGGGAAGAGTCAATATAGTTTCTGTAAAGGGAAATTATATCTCAACAATCTACTAGCATTCTTTGATGTAGTCAACAAGCATGTGGACAAGGGGGATCCAGTGGATATAGTGTACTTAGATTTTCAGAAAGCCTTTGACAAGTCTCTTCATCAAAGGCTCTCAGGCAAAGTGAGCAGTCATGGATAAGACGGAAGGGCCTCTCATGTATTGGTAACTGGTTAAAAGATAGGAAATAAATTGTCAGTTTTCAGACTGAAGAGAGGTAAAAAGTGGTATCCC
Organism: Chelonoidis abingdonii; assembly: GCF_003597395.2. NCBI lineage: Eukaryota > Metazoa > Chordata > Testudines > Testudinidae > Chelonoidis > Chelonoidis abingdonii. The sequence goes on along the minus strand of NC_133793.1, from coordinate 21,544,826 downwards.
CAGAGGTCTGTACTGGGACTAGTCCTATACAATATTTCAGAAATGATCTGGAAAAAAGGGGTAAACAGTGAGGGGGCAAAATTTGCAGATCATACAAAACCACTCAAGATAGTTAAGTTCAAAGCAGACTGTGAAGAGTTACACGAGCTCTCTCAAGACTGGGTGACTGAGCATCAAAATGGCAGATAACATTCAAAGTAATGCACATTGGAAAACATAATCCCAACAGAAGTGGTTTCACTCCACTGCCAGTGGAATTGGTATGGCAAATTGCCAAATGATGATCTGCTGAGTTAACCACTGTGTAAATCTAAATCGACTGGAATGTGCCAGGCTCATTACTGAAATTAAAATCACCTGCACTTAAAGAGAAAGCCAAAATCTTCCACCATGCAGAGACTCTCCAGGCTGTTCCTCCCACTGTCTTTCCAAAAACAAGAAGTCCAGACCTGCTGCACATGAGAATTTGCTAAGTGCTATCGGATCTCAAGAGAGTGAATTGAATCGTCTCTCTCTCTCTCTCTCTCCTCAAGGGCTGCTTGAGAAGTGTGCTGATTTTACTTATACCCCCAATAAGACACCTTGCAATGAATGAAAACCTTTAACAACAGCATTTTCAAGGAGCACGAGTCCTTTAAAGCCGATGGGAGAGACAGTCACCCAAGTGGTTTTTGTGGCTTTAAAAAAAATCTCCCACTATGGGGTTCGTGCTCCTAAGTGTCTTAAGCAATGTTGATAATTGCAAAGCAATGCATATTGGAAAACAAAAACCCACCTATACATAGAAAATGATGGGGTATATATTAGTTGTTACCACTCAAGAAAGAGATCGTGGAGTCATTATGGATATTGCTCTAAAAACATCCACTCAGTGTGCAGCAGCAATAAAAAACCAAACGTGATGTTGGGACTCATTAAGCAAGGGATAGATAATAAAAAAAATATTATATTGCCTCTATGTAACTCCATGCTATGGCCATATCTTGAAGACTGTGTGAAGATGTGGTCGCCTCATCTTAAAAAAGATATATTGGAATTGGAAAAGTTCAGGAAATGGCAAAAAAATGGTTAGGGGTATGGAACAGCTTCCGTATGAGGAGAGATTAATAAGATTGGCACTTTTCACTTGGAAATAGAAGACTTACGGGGATATGATAGAGATCTAGAAATTGAATGAGGAAATGTTATTTACTCCTGCTCATAACATAAAAACTAGGATCAACCAAATGAAATTAATAGGCAGCAGGTTTAACACAAACAAAAGGAAGTAATTCTTCACATGATTCATAGTCATTTTGTAGAACTCTTTGCCAGAGGATATTGTGATGGCCAAGACTATAACAGTGTTCAAAAAAGAACTATATAAGTTCCTAGAGAATAGGTGTGTCAATGACTTTATTAGCCAGTATCGCCTGGGATGGTGTCTATAGCCTCTGTTTGTTAGAAACTGGGACTGGGCAATAAAGAATGGATCATTTGATGATGTTCATGCCCTCTGGAGCACCTGGCATTGGCCACTGTCATAAGAGAGGATAGTGTATTAGATGGTCCTTTAGTCTGGCCAAGTATGGCCATTTTTATGTTCCTTTGAACCCCTCTACCAGATCAGGCTAATTACCATTCTGCTGCCCTCTACTCGTACATTAAGGAGAACAACACGTCGTTACCCCTTCACTCAATACTAGAAATTTTATTAAATTAATATTAATAAATCATACAATACACAAGTTGAGAAAAGAGTTTTTGTACATCTGGGTATAGTGATAGTGACTTAGTGAATATAGTGTATTAAAACAAAGTTTGTTTTAAAAGTCACAAGACACTTATTATGCACAATCAACAGTAAACCAAATGTAGGTGAATAAATTTAACAACACAATTTTAGCCATTAGAACCCAAGTATTTGATTACATCACTCATGAAAGCTTGTAAGGTGAGTTGTTTGTAGAAAGCAAATATAGGAATGAGTTTAGATTGTCCCTCAGTAATTGGGCATTTAGGGTAGGTTGTCCATTTACAAAATACAATCCATCAGTGAAGAATTTCAGTTACTTTCCTGACTGCGCTTCTCATCGGCACTCCAGCTCATCCCTCCTAGTATCGCGGCTGTCCGGTGATGTGTTCTATGTAGATGTCCCTTGACCACTCGATGATGTCCGACACCATCAGTTGCCACATCAGCTGAGCCTAGTGCTGACTGATTCCACATTCTCCTAACACGTTCATTACTTGGGGTCCCATGAATCCAGAACTCCTACAATGAACACATCTGTCTGAAACAGGTAACCCTGAGATGTCAAGGTTTTATATGTAGGGGGATATTTCTCTACTTTTCCAGCTCAGGCGTTATGCAAGGCCAGACTCTCGTTCTCAAAGGGCACTGTGATATCCACTATCCTGACATTTTGGTCCTCACTGGTGATTACAACGCCTAGCTGCAGATGATGAATCTCCAGTCAGAAAATCGGTTAAAGCTGCCCGGGGAGGAAGTGGTTGCTGGTGTCCCACTTGCACATCCTTCCTCTGGCCTGGCTTCTGTTTCAGGTTTTCCACATATTGGCAGTGGATGGCATTCTTCAGGGTCTGCTCCAGGGTGGTCCTAGATCTCAGAGTGACGATTGTGTGCTCTATATTCATCACCTGTGACACCAGGACTCCCACACCTGGTGTTCCTCACAGTCTGTCGAGCAGCAGCTGATATGCTTCTTCAGTCACCACGTAGCATTGCGGCCACAAGTCCAGAGTGAAGCAAAGTCTCTCCTATTTCTTCCAAATTCACCTTCCAGTGAGCCGCTCAGGTAGGTGGCGACATCTTGGTTGGAGTAGGTCCTGGTTCTTCTTGATGACAGCCCTCATGACACTATCTGCAATGTTCCTCACCGTGGTGTCCAGGCACATCAGAAAGTGGAAGTGTGATCACTGCAAGATGATCTACTACAGATCACCCGTACGAGACACGCTGGGGCCGCTCTGCCGGTATAAGTTCACTGCTGGCTCTTTGGGGAAGAAACAGCCACTTCTTTGTTAGCAGCACGATGTTGTTGTCTGCCTTGTTCAGAGATATCTTCGCCACGGCATATCCCTTCAGGACTGAAATATGGGGGATCCGGAGCGTGTTCCAGGTGTTGATCGTCTGCCACAGTGCCCGTAGGAAGGAGTCAATCCTGGCCACATATGGTAGGATCTCCACGATGTGGATCTCGTCTGCCTTGTGGATGCAGAAACCTGTGGGCATGCCGAGATGTTAGTATGCTTGCCCGTCCTCGAGGACGCTCATACGTTCACTTTGGAGCTGAAAAGATGTCCCCTGGACTGAGTCCCTTCTACTGCTATCAATATGCAGGGATGCACATTTCCTAGCATTGAAGCGTAGTCCTGTCCAGTTGGAAGCCTGGCTGGTGATGTCTAACATTTGTTGGAGACACTTGGGGTTGTCGGTGATCAGGAGCAGCTCGTCTGCGCAGGCCAGGATATTCAAACTGTTGCCCTACGGTTTAAAGTGCCTGCACTGCTGGAGATAGCTCAAATGAGTGACTCCACGGCTAAGCTGAAAATGATGGGGCTGAGGGGAAAACTTTCCTTCACAGTGCTACAGATAAGAATTTCAGTCTTCTCTCCTTCCATGGAGCTGATGGTGGTATAGCCATCATAAAGTTCCCAGATCAGTTGGAGAAAGTTTTCAAGCATCCCAAAGTTTCGCAGCATGGCAACAATCTGATGATGGGGCATCCATCAAAAAGCATTAGCTAGGTCAAGCCACGCTTTGGCACACTGCCTTACATGCCCTCCTGTCCCTGTGAATGGCATACTGAAGGACAAAGTTGTGTTTATAGCAGCCTTTGCATGACACGAAGCCTTTCTTGATAGAGGAGATGCCTCGTCTGTTCACCAGTCACTCTCTGATCCTAGATGCGAGGCAGCTGGCATAAAGTTTGTACATGCTGGAACAGAGAGAAATCGATCTCAAGTTGCCTTCCTTGTAGACCGCCACGGTGATAGACTTCTTCCAGGAGCTGGAGACATGGCAGAACTGTTTACATTTGTTGAAAATGGCAATTAATACCAGGCAGCTGGCGGGGCTGTCTCATTTTTTCAGAACGTTATAGCAAATGCATCTGTTCCTGGGGCTGTGGTTTTGGTCCTGGCTGTAAACCAACATCAGCCAATATTGAGTATTTTGGAAAAGCAGTTCTGTCATCTGAATACCTGTATAGAGCAGGTGTATTTTATGTCAATACTATCTGCTAATGAAGTCTTTTCCCTCAGTGCATCCCCACTTGGCAGGGGAGAGCTTGTTCAGACTCTTCAGTTCCTCTTTTTCAGTCAAAAGTGTTATTCCACCATCTTTCTGTAGCCTCAGCAATATCTGGTTTGACCTGCATTAGTACTCCTAACTCCTCCATTTTGTTGCCCAGACTCCTTGCATTTGTGTACAAGCATTTCAGTCGTCTCCCTCAGTTTTCATCCAGTTTTCTATCTGGATTAGATATAGTTGTTTCAATAACTGTATCACCTACTTGACTACTAGTTCAGTCAATATTTGTATTTTCTTCTTCCTGTCCCTGCTTTTACCATGTAGCAGTCCAATATCTCTTACTAGGTCTCTAGTAAGCTATTTTCCTGCTCTTCTATACTGAAGCCAGGTGTGGATATTTCATTAGCCTCTCTCAACTTTCTTCCCTCATTTCCTAGTTTAAAACCTATTCTTTCCAGTGGTGTCCGCCTTAGAGTCATAGAATCTTAGCATAACAGGTTTGGAAGGGATCTCAGGTCATCTAGTCCAACCCCCTGCTCAAAGCAGGACCAACCCCAACTAAATCACCCCAGCCAAGGCTTTGTCAAGCTGGGCCTTAAAAACCTCTAAGGATGGAGATTCCATCACCTCCCTAGGGAACCCATTCCAATGCTTCACCATCCTCCTAGTGAAATAGTGTTTCCTAATATCCATCCTAAACCTCCCACACTGCAACTTGAGACCATTGCTTCTTGTTCTGTCAACTGCCACCACTGAGAACAGCTTAGCTCCATCCTCTTTGGAACCCCGCTTCCAGCAGTTGAAGGCCGCTGTCAAATCCCTCCCTCACTCTTCTCTTCTGCAGACTAAATAAGCTCAGTTCCCTCAGCCTCTCCTCGTAAGTCGTGTGCCCCAGCCCCAGCCCCTTAATAATTATTGTTGCCCTCTAATGCATTCTCTCCAATTTTTCCCCAGACCTTCTGTAGTGGAGGGACCAAAACGGGATACAATACTCGGTGTGGCCTCTCCAGTGCCAAATAGAGGGGAATAATCACTTCCGTCAGTCTGTTGGCAATACTATTACTAATGAAGGCCAATATACTGTTGGTTTCCTTGGCTGGCGACAGGGGCACACTGCTGACTCATATCCAGGTTCTCATTCACTGTAATCCAGATCCTTTTCTGCAGAACTGCTGCCTAGCCATTTGGTCCCTAGTCTGTGGCAATGCATGGCATTATTCTGTCCTAAGTGCGTATCTATAGAGATTGTTATTGCATCATAGAAGGCAATAAAGTTAGTCAGGCAAAACTTGCCCTTGGTGAATCCATGTTGAATGTTCCTGATCACTTTCCTCTCCTCTAAGTGCTTCAGAATTGATCCCTTAAGGCTCTGTTCCATGATTTTGACAGGGCTTGACCAAAGGTCTGTAGTTCCCAGGGTTTACTTTCTTCCCTTTTCAAAATATGGGCACTATATTTATCTTTTTCTAATCGTCCAGGACGTCCCACAATCACCATGAATGGTCAATACCTAAGGTACTCAAGTGGAGTCCATCAATCAAGAAGAGTTGTCTTTCTGTGATGCCTCCCAATGGTTGATATCACTAAACCTTCCTCATACCATCTGTCTTTGAGCTCTCTAGGGACAAGAAATATTCCGCTGAAAATTACCTGACCTTCCACTTCCTTAAGTGTATTATCCAGCCACATGTAGTCTCCTTTGATCCATTTCAATAGGAATCTAGCAGTGTCATTTGTCCCGACATTCAGCATAATCAGTGGATTTTACCAGCTCCCATCAGGATCCTTTTCAACTTCACATTCACATCTCTTATCCTGGTTCCCGACAGATGGCACACTCCACTCTTCTCTGGATCTCGGCTGATGACAGGAGTGTTGATTTTTCTGAGAGTAGAGACCCAGATCACACAGATCTGTCTCTTAATGTTGGTAAGAATCTGTTTTATGCTCTCTCTAGATATTCCCTGTACAGCACCCATATGTTTCCTTAGGTTCTGGTCCCTGGCTCTCTCCATTTTCTCATCCCCTCTTCTGCTGGCACAGGCTTCCCTTCTTTTCTTCCTTGCCACCTCATTTTCTGCCTGTTTCTTCTCCTCATTCTCCAGTGCAGAAAGCCCATTACTCCACCCGATTCCACCACCACTAGCTGGTTCCTTTGCTTTAGTGCTATGCCTCTGCCAGCATGTTTTTTTGGATCAGTCTGGTGCTAATTTATAATTAAATGGAACTTAAAATACCTATCGCTGCCCACCAAGGAAATGTCAGTCCGTAGGTTATGAGAGGATTTGCAATAGCAATGCAGTCCTGCATCTGACAACTGCTATTCTCCACAATGAGCTCCTGCTCGTGGGACGGAGGACACCTCATGTTTTGCAGGTGATCCAGTAGAAATTAAATCACTGCCCAGTGAGCAGGTAGTGGCTGATCAGTGTAAAGGTCTGATCTAGTTCTCGAGCAGTCTTTCCACTGACTGGATGCTTTGGTGAGGGGCAGTAGCATAAAAGTCGTGAGATAGAGTGACTTTAATGGGATTGGCTCAGGTCCTACACCAGGAAGTCCACAGTCTGGTTTTCATTCATCTGTGATGCTCTCCTATCAGATTGATTTCTGATAGCAAGCAAACCCATGGATTCCTCCTTCAGCTGAGAACAGGAAATGGCCTTGTGTAAATCACAGAGCTAAGGCTCGTCAGTCAAGATTCTCCAAAACAGGAGCCAAAAGCAAAGTCCATATATAGGTGCCTAAACAGGGCCCGAGGAACCTGACTGTAGCACTCCCTTTTAAAAACCTTGGTCACAGCCCATGAGACAGTGCTAGGGAGAAATCTGCATTACCCCGGAGTATCTCCACTGCAAGGGTTTTCTGGCGCTATTTACTGGATTATAGTGCTCTGCCGTCCTGGCTTTGTCACAGGACGGAACATTAGCATTTCTGACAACACAGCAGGTTAGCACATGATGCTGTTTATTGCCTACGCACCCAAAATTAATAGTTTAATTATTTTCTCTGGCTTGAGATACACAAGTTCTTGATGCAAAGCGTGCATGCTACGCCTTCTGGTGATGCTTTTCCAGATGAGCATGCTCTGATTGGAACAGATCAAATATCAGAACGAGAGTTTAATCTGCCACAGTCAGGCCATGCTGACTTGAATGGACAAACACGGAGAGCGGATAGTACCAGGAGCATGCTAAAGCTAAGACTCGCTGTGGGAGTGAAAAAAGAGAGGCAAAGCCTCCTCCCTTTTGCCCCACAGAAGAGGTGAACACAAGCCAATCCCCAGGAGTGCCCAAGGCTAGCACTGCAAAGGGGATTAGCCACTCCAAATATGGCTGGAGAAGCCTTCCTGTCCTTCCTGTCGTGGCCTTCCTTCACATTGGCCATGGAGGGGCGTATATGCTGCAACTTGCTCAGGAGACGTCATGGAGCCTCTGCTGGAGTGATGCAGTTCCACCCCATTTCCCTGGACACTCCCTATGGCTACGTCTACATTGCCCACAGGGGCGAGTCTCAGAGCTCGGCTCGACACACTGGAGTTCATGGGACTTGTGCTATTACACTATCTGCATAGGCACTGCGGTTCAGGCTGGAGCACAGGCTCCAGGGCTCCTAGGGAGGGAGATGGGCCTCCTTTCCCAAACTGCCGTGCCTACAGGACTGCTTTAGCGTGATACGTGAACCCTGCCAGCCCAAGTCCCATGCTCAGAGCCTCACTGCTTGGGCTGCTGCTCATACAGTAGATAGATCCCTGATGACACAATACAGCCATGAAAGACTTATTGGGATCAGATAAATGGCAAGAGCCCTGAGCGTTGGTGGAGAATATCCCTTGCTAGGGGGCTGGAAAAGGAAGCTCTTCCCAAGGAGATTTGTTGTTGTCTGTTTCCTCCCCCTCCCACATTTACCCAGGGGCCATCTCTGTTTTCTGTCTGGTCCCTGCATGGATGTGGTCAACAGCCTCTCAGCGTTTCCTGTTTCCATTCCAGTATCTGCAATGCTAGCATGCGGCATTCTCAGGATCCCAGTCCTGACGCAACAGGAAGAGCATCCCAAGGGTAGATCCATGTGAATCCTGGAGCCCTCCATGCTCTTTCCCCAGTTTGGCTTGTTGGTCTACGCTATGCGTTTAAAGAGATTTTAGCAGCGTTAAACCAATTTAAATCTGTACCCGTCTACACAAAGAGCTCTTTATAGCGATATAAAGGGCTCTTTAAATCTGTTTCTGTACTCCTCCCCGACGAGAGTAGTAGTGCTGAAATTTTATTGCCGTGTCGGATTAGGATTAGTGTGGCCACAGATCGACGGTATTGGTCTCCGGGAGGTATCCCACAGTGCTCCATTGTGACTGCTCTGGACAGCAATCTGAACTCGGCTTCACTGGCCAGGTAGACCGGAAAAGCCCAGTGAATTTTTGAATTTCATTTCCTGTTTGCCCAGCGTGGAGCTCTGATGAGCACGAGTGGTGATGCAGTCCCAAATCCAAAAAGCGCTCCACCATGGTCTGTACGGGAGATATTGGATCTGATCACTGTATGAGGAGGCAAATCTATTCTGTCACAGCTCCCTTACAGAAGATGAAATGCCAAAGCATTTGAAAAAAGTCTCCAGGCTATGATAGAGTTCACAGCATAGTGCTGTGTGATAAGCATAATGGAAAGCCAAGGAATCAAATGGATGCTCATGGAGGGAGGGGGTACCAAGGACTCCAGCTATCCCACAGTCCCCACAGTCTCCGATAAGCATTTGCATTCTTGGCTGAGCTCCCAGTTCCTGTAGGGTCAAGCACATTGCCCAGGGAGGTTCTGGGTCTAGCTCGTCAATTTACCATCCCTCCCGCTCCGTGATAGAAAAAGGGGGAAAAATCGTTTCTTGACTTTTTTTATATGTCACCCTATATTCTACATGCTGCTGGTAGACACGGAGGTGCAGCAGTAAACAATAGCATGCTCTCTTCTTCCCTCCCTGGTGGCAGATGGTACAGTGCAGTAGGACTGATAGCCGTCCCCTGGTCATGAGCCCGTGAGTGCTCCTGGCTGGCTTCGATGAGGTTGGCCGGGGGCACTTGGGTAAAAACAGGAGTGATTCCCAGTCATTCCCAGTAGATGGTATAAAATGACTGGTAATCGTCCTCATTATAGCAAGGAGCTGAGCTCCATCAGCCCCCTCTCTTTCATGTGTAAAGATTCTGTACTGCCTGGACTATCACAGCAGTGGGATGCTGGGCTCCTCTCCCCTACACCACTTAATGTCCTGCCTGGACTATCATAGCAACTGGAGGCTTCCTCCCCCTCATTTTATCCCAGTAACAAGTCAGTGTTTCTTATTCGTGCATTCTTTATTACTTCATCACACAAATGAGGGAACACTGCCATGGTAGCCCAGGAAGGTTTGCGGAGGAGAGAAGCAACGGGTAGAGTTGTTGCAGGAGGAACCCCCATGAATGGCATGCAGTTCATGATTTCTGCAGGATCTGACATGGAGCGACTGCACTCTTTGATACACTGGTTCTCTAGTACACTTGGCACATATTCTACGCAGGACTGACTCTATTTTTAGATAACATAAAAAAGATATTGACTCTGGGAATTAATCCCATTTTTGTCTTTGCGCCCCAGGCTGACCTCAGACAGGAGCACCTGTAACAACAACAAACAGTACAGATCAACAGATAACCATCATCTCATTGCCAATTTACAATGGCGCAACAGACAATTTAGAACAACTGATAACCGTCTCTACAGTCATGCAAAGGCAAATGAATGCTGCTGTGTAGTGCTGCAGTATCGCCTCTGTCAGCGGCATCCATTACACACACGATGACTGTGAAAAAAATGCTGAACGGGCTCCATTGTTGCCATGCTATGCCGTCTGCCAGGAAAATCTAGGGGAAAAGGGTGCGAAATGATTGTCTATCATTGCTTTCCTGGAGGATGGAATGACTGATGACATTTACCCAGAACCACCAGTGACAATGATTTTTGCCCATCAGGCACTGTGATGTCAACCCAGAATTGCAAGGGGGTGGGGAAAATGCAGAAACGGATAGCTATGGAATAACACCAGAAATTGACGCTAGCCTCGAACCTTGGACGCACACTACTGAATTGATGTGCTTAGTGTGGTCGCATGCACTTGACTTTATACAATCTGTTTTACAAAACCAGTTTATGTAATAGTGGAATAATCCCATAGTGTAGACATATCCTTAGACTGAGTGCTAGCGACAACACTCGGATTCCTTTGTTCTGTTTTTCATTCCTGCCCCACTTCTGAAGTTTTCTTGCAATCTCCTCATATAATTATAAGGAGACTTGAGCCAGCTGGCGCATTCCTTAGACAGAGAAGGGGCCTGATTCTGTTCTCGCACCTGTTGTAAATCAGGAATGACCCTCTTTGAGACATGACAGAGATCAGACTGACACCCAGGAGATTATGTCAAAACTAGGCTAGCAAGCATAATGTAAGCTCCCTATTTTATATACAACAGGCCCAATTCCCTTGTCAAACTGGTGCAAATCAGGAGAAAGTCCATTGGCAGCAATGAGAGAAGATTTAGAACAAATATTTCTTAGTAATGACTAAGAATGAGTTACTATTGGGCCACATTCATCCCCGGATGTTGGACAATGAAGATGAATGATGCCCCTTATGCACTATGTTCATCTTGGAGGTATTTCTTTGGACATCCCATGGACTCTAGGGTTGTGATGACAGGCCGTGCATGACAGGTCAGGGCTACAGAACCAGCTGCTCTTAGGAGGGGAGCCCCAGCATGCAGCAATGTGACAAAGAAAAATAAAATAAATGAGAAATGCAATTGGCTTCCCAGCTGCATGAGGTATGGAACAGAACAAGGCAAAGCTCTCTGGGCTTGGGCTGCAAGGTTCCCTTCTGTGAAAATGTAAATAATCGCTGCAGTCCAGATCCCCACAGGTGTTTAGGTACCTAATTCCCATTGGAAATCCCCACAGGTGGCGAATTATGATTGGTGTATCTGTGATGCCCACCCCCTGAGGCTTTTCCAGAGATTTTCTGAGCAGACTCAGAAGCCACTTTACCTACAACTGCTCCCTCCTTTTGGTTAAATACAATTGTTTCCTCTGACTCCTCAGATGCAGAAAGTTTCAGCCAATCAATACCCCAGACATATGGCTTCAGCCATTCCTTGTTAATCCAGTTTGAACCTCAAATAGTGAACTGCAGTCAGCTGCAGCGAAATTTCCCCCACTCTCAGGTAAAAGTCGACGGTCTGGGCCCACTCACCATGAAAAAGTCATTTGATCCCACCCAAACCTCAGAAGAATTGCAGATGTTCTGTTGAACCGACAGGGAACAATTCAGAGTAGTCCTAGAAGAGCTGCTCAAATCCAGTCTTTCCCCACCCTACGCCATTGTCCTTTCTGATCCCCCACCGATTTTTTTAAAAAATAATACAAATATTTCACTTCCCTTCAGTGCATGTACTTTTGGTTTTTGAATTTTTCCTCCATTTTTAGGGACAAACACACTATTTTAAAAATCTTAATTTTAAAAATGTTTCCCTTTTCCCAACAGAATAAAAGTGGAGAAGTAAACGTGACACAAATTTTGGGAAAAAAAACCCCTACATTTTCTCTCACTAATTATTTTCTACTAGTAAAAAAAATTTGAAGTGTTACTTTGTGTTACTTTCTCTCACTTGAAGAGACAAAGTTAAAAAGTGAGAGAAAGTGTGATTTTCAAAAGTGAAAGTTACGTTTTTTAGTGTATGTTATTTTTTCTGAAAGTGTTATTTTTTTACATACTGCTTTCTCTCATTATCGCCTATTTTTTGACTACCTTCTCTCCACACCTTTCTTGTGAAAAAGGAGGGGGGAAAAGTAGGGGACAGGGGAAAGGGGGATGTAAAAGACAAAAAGGTGGAATTTCCCTGCAATTGCAATATTTTTTTAAAATACATAAAACTGGTGAGTGGAGTGGGTTGACAGAATTTTCATTTGGAATGTTTTTCAAAATATTTTTTACAAAAAGTTAATTTTTGAAGAAACACCATTTTGGGGGGAGAAGAATCTAGTTAAAACAGTTGACCATCTTGTCTCAGTTTGCAGTTTCAGAAATGAGTGTAGTCACTACAGTCTCCTAGCTCTTGGCACATGCGCACAATTCTACCAAGCTCTCTCCACAAAGACAGCTCTGCCCATGTGAGCTCCCAGAATGGAACAGATATTGGTATTCAGATCTTAACAGATATTCAGAATATATTCTGTTGGCACTTGCAATTACCAGGCTGCCTGCAGTTGGTTTCCCCTTGGTGGTGCTTGGATATGGCATGGGCTCTGCCAGGTTGGCCTCCTTCCTGGGCATCTCCTAAGCACCACATTGGTGCTTCACCATCAAGCACAGTGAACTGTGGAGGTCTGTGACTAGCCCTCTCTGCTTTCTCACCTGAAGGTTGAAATAGCAACAATGCTGATATTTATATAATTGTCACTGGGACTCCTAGCTAACAGCTCACTGACAAGGGTGGGCAATTCCCATTTCTGAGAGCCGTTGTTCCAGGACTTCTGCAAACTCAGCTCTGTGTTAACTATGCTCTGTTCACATTTCTGAGAGTCTTTTTGCAACCAGACCAACTATAGACCGACCTTGTTTTAAATGAAAGTTAAGATTCTGCAGAACAGCACAGTCGTTTGTGAGGGAAGCTGGTATGGCATATGAGTGGGACAGGTTGTTTCTGAGCCCTGCATGGATGAAATATGCTGAGATCACAATGCACGTCCTAGCTGACCCACTGGCCAGCATTCTCAGTGAAAAAGCCAAGACCATGAATAGGGGATGCAGATGAACTCCCTCGCCCCAGTGGATGCCACTCCAATCAGGGTTGAGACACATTTCCAGGGAGTGATCTGTGATAGGTCTACAGGTGTCATTGGGTACCTGTGTTGGGGAGGAGCCATCAGTTTGGAGGGCTGCCAAGATCTGGTTCCTTCTACATATGTGGAATGTCTTCAGAAGCTGCAACCGGGGGCACTGATCCCACACAAAGACTGAGCATCGGGTATTTGTCTCCCTCCTTGCTGGGTTCAGTTCAAACTCCACCAAGGCAGCGGTCTGCAGGCCAGCAATTGTTCCCTGAGCACAGAGTGGCAAGGAGGTCACAGAAAATGAGCAAAAAACCTGTTCATAGAAGAGAACAGATCCCAAAATGTGCTGGCTGCTTCTGCCACATCTAAGGGTTGGTCTAGACTATGGGGGAAAATCGATCTTAGATACACAACTTCAGCTATGTGAATAAAGTAGCTCAAGTCAAAGTATCTAAGATCGAATTACTCACTGTCCTCACTGCGCAGGATTGATGTGCGTGGATCCCCCTGTCGATTCTGCAACTCCCTTGGGGTTGGTGGAGTTCCGGAATCGATATAAGCATGCTCGGAGATAGTTCCTGTGGCTTTGAAACATTATTTTATAGCTTAACAACATATCACCGTTGCTTGGAAAGCTATGACCCAGGGTATCTATCCATGACTATATATGATGTCATAGACAAAGCAGTTGCTAAAAATAAAACTTCAGAAGTAAAGAAACTTGAGAAAATTAAAAGCGGCAAGATGTTAATGAGTTCTGATTACTTATACATCTTAATTATTCCTTGACACTGTATTATTTGTCAAGTAGAACAGGAACTGTTTGAGTCAGAACTTTTTAAAATGCTAGCTCCTGAAATACTTGAAGCACAGTGATTGTGTTTAATTAAACTGAAACCAACAAAGCTGTGTTGTCTGAGACTTGCAAGAAAGCCTGTAAAATCAGAAATGCCAAAGATTAAACAAACCTCCTCTTGAGCAAGCGATAGGGAGAGGTGCCACTATTTATAAAATCAGAGCCAGGAAAAATACAATAATTAATAAAAACAGGTCATATGGAAAACCAATATCTAACCTGACACTCTTCATGAAGATCTGATTAGAAGTTCATTATTCATTGTATTCATACACAGAAGGTTTTTTTATCATCGTCTTTGCAAGTCATTTTTTTAAGTTAAAAAAGAGGGAAATACATTCAAAGGATTTTTAAAAATAAATTAATACAGACGCATTTCATATTGTTTTTGAGCTACAGGGAAAGGAAACTACATTTAATAAATTCAAAATTTCTCCACAAATGAGATCTGTTTCTGACCACTACCTTTCATATTCATGGGTGGTTGGAGGGTACAGAGAATAGAAGGTTAATTTCTCGTTCCAAGAGCTTAACAGTGATATTCAAGCTCCAAAATGTAACTGTGTATTAATGTAGAATGAGATAATATGGGCTTTCTAACTAGCTGGACTTAATCACATGGTCTTAAATGATCTTGTGCTTTGAGATGCTCGTTCAGACATAAGAAAAGCATCATTAAAATTCCCTTCTTTTGCGCTCAAAGCTATTTTCCGTCCCAAGAAGTTATGGGATAAAATCTGCAGCTTCCCCTGTGCCTTGACCTTTGAATCCCCCCATTTCTCCTTCTCTGAGGGCACCTTGCGGTGGAAATGTCTCCAATGCCAACAGAAGGAAAATCCTCTGTGCAGAGCAAGTAAGCAGGAGGCTGGGTCAGGTTAGGCAAAACCCAGATTCCAAATGCTCACTCAGGGATAAAGTCTGGGTTTGATTACATTGAGGGAAAGCCAAAAGGATTTGCATTTTCACCTCGTGTTTTTGACTAAACCAGAAGGCAACGTCCACAATTAGATCACTCATCCCAGCTCACTCTGGAGGGCTAGCTTTGAGATTTTGGTCATATACTGGAGCCACTGCAGTCAATGGGAGTTTTGCCATTGGACCAGGATTTCACCCTCATATTTAAAACTAAACAAGTCTCATATCTGAGAACCCTGTGTGCTAAGGGTTAACTGCTATCCCCTTTCCATCATTCTGCAGAGAATTCATAAGTTGCAAATAAAAGCCCCATTTACCAAATTAATTATACACACAGATGGGGAGCAGGGCTAGAACCCTTGACCTTTAGCAAGGAATGAGGCAGTCTTCAACCACTCGTGCTAAAGGAGAAGCTCCCATACAACTCCTTTTGAGTCTCTGTAAGCCAGATCACTAGAGGTCACCGTTTCCCACTCACTCAGCCAAGCCATTAGAGCTGACCCTTAATCAAACCCAGAGACCCGGCCTTTGGGGATATTGTCAGTCTTGATCTGGCTGATGACACTTTCCACTGGGATCTTGTTACAACAGCTGGAGTCGAGTAGGAGAGCAGAAATGGGTTGTGAGCAGAGGGGTGTTGTGTTGATAAGAGTCCAGCCATATTGAGGGAAAGCAGCGTCTCTTGCGTCCCATCCCTGCTTTAGGACTCCCAAATACTTTGATTTACATTTTAACATACCTAAACAAGACCAGCTCGTCTCCTGAGCTTCTCATGGCTGGCTTCGGGCTGAAGAACGGTTGGTTTGGAAAAAAATGCCATTTCACAAGAAAACTTTGAGATTTTGGAATTTGTTTTTGTTTTCATGAAGAATGAACCTGAGACCTTTTGAAATTTTTCATAGAAGGCAGGGTGAATGAGACCCCCATGCAGCCAATAGCCCAGGGTAAACAGCAAGGTCAAGTCACAGCTCTGCCTGCTACAGAACAAGGACTTGACACTGGGATACCCGGGGAGAAGCGTGACCACTTCTCAAAGTCAAACTCTGGTGTTACAGTCCCAGGGTCATAAGCAACAACTCTGAGGATGCTCTGGAGCTGGAGCACCCACAGAAAAAATAATAGTGGGTGTTTAACACACATCAGCAGCCCCCTGATCAGCTCCTCCCTCTACCCCCAGCACCTCCTGCCCGCCACAGATTAGCCACTCAGTGGCATGCAGGAGGCTCTAGGGAAGAGGGGGCAGAGCAAGGGCGGGGCATGCTGTGTGAAGGAGGGTGGAACAGGGCAGGAAGAGGTGAGGCAGAGTGGATCAGGGGTGGGGATGGGAAGGAAGAGGCTGAGCATGGCAGGTGTAGGAAGAGGCAAGGTGGGGCTTTAGGGGAACGGGTGGAGCGGTCGCGAGGCCTAGGGCAGGATAGCGGTGGAGCATCTATGGGCAATTAGAAAGCAGACACCTATTCCCAGGGTCTCTGACAATCTGATCCCAGGAAAAATTCCTTCCCCACCCCAAATATAGTGATCAGTTAGATCCTGAGCACATGGGCAAGACCCACCAGCTAGGCACCTGGGAAAGAATTCTCTGTTGTAACTCGGAGCCCTCCCCAGCTAGTGTCTCATCCCAGGCCATAGAAGATATTTGCTGTTGACGGCTGCAGATCAGCTCCATGCCATTGTAGGCAGTCTCATCATACCATCCCCTCCAAAAATTTATCAAGCTCACTCTTGAAGCCAGTTAGGTTTTTTTGCTCCCTCTGCTCCCCTTGTTCCAGAACTTCACTCCTCCAATGGTTAGAAACCTTCATCTAATTTCAAGCCTAAACTTGGTGGTGGTCAGTTTATAACCATTTGTTCTTGTGCCAACATTGGCCCTTAATTTAAATAACTCCTGTTCCTCCCTGGTTTTTATCTCTCTGATGTATTTATAGAGAGCAATCATAGCTCTCTTCAGCCTTTGGTTGGTTAGGCTAAACAAGCCAAGTTCGTTGAATCTCCTCTAGTAATATAAGTTTTTCATTCCTCTGATCATCCTCGTAGCCCTTCTCTGCACCTGTTGCACTCTGAATTCATCTTTCTTAAACATTGAGGAGCATAATTGCACACACTATTTCAGATGAAGTCTCACCAATGCCTGGTATAGTAATTAAAGCATTTCCCTGTCTCTAATGGAATTACCTCACTTGATGCATCCTAGGACGGCATTAACCTTTTTTACAGCCACATAAAATCGTCGGCTTCATAGTCATCCTCTGATCAACCAGTATACCTAGCTCTTTCTTCCCCTCTGTCACTTCCAATTGATGACATCTCAGTTTATAGCAAAAATTCTTGTTGTTAGTCCCTAAGTGTATGACTTTGCACTATTAAATTTCATCCTATTTCTATCACTCCAGTTTTCAGCATCATCCAGATTTTCCTGTGTGTAAAATAGGTACTCTATTCATAATTCTCCAGGCATACGGTATGACCCTCAGTTTACAGTCATTAAAAACCTTTGCTATTGGTCTTACAAGTGCCAATTCCTTTAATATTCTTGGATAAAGATTATCCTAGTCTCCCGGTTTATTCCCATTAAATTTTTTTCATTTGTCTTTCACCTCAGATGAGATAATTTTTTCTTCCATATCCTCATTTTCATTAGCCACTCAGCCACCACCCCTAAACTTCTCATTCCTCTTATTAAAAATTGAGGCTAAGTATTTCTTCAGGTGCTAGGCCATGCCTAGATTTTCTTTAATCTCCACCCTATTGTCAGTGCTTAGTTTTTTCATTCCTTGTTTATTTATGTAGTATAGATCTTTTTACTATGTGTTTTAATTTCCTTTGCAAGGTCCAAGTCTGCTTGGCTTTTGGCAGTTATCACTTTTTCCCTTCACTGTCTGACCTTCAAGAAGTAATGTCCTTTGCAGTTCCATCCCTTCTTCCATTCCTTGTAGGCTTTCTGCTTTCTCTTAACAATCTGTTTGAGATGTTTGCTCATCCAGCTTGGTCTGCAACTGTTCCCTAAGAATTGTTTCCCCTAGCTTGGGATGCAGGATTCAGATAGTTCTGCACTTTGACTTAAAGTCATTCAAAGCCATCTCCACATTCAGACCCAGTCTACTTCTCTAACTAATTCCCTTAATTTTTTAGTTGGCCCTTTTGAAATCAGGGACCGTAGTCACAGATCTATTTTTGTTTAGCCTTCCATTAAACTGAATTAGCTCATAATCACTCGAATCAAAGTTGTCCCCTACAACCAGGTATTCTATGAGCTCCTCATTACTCACCAATATCAAATGTAAAATGGCATCCCCTCTTGTTCATTTGGCAACCGTTGGGTGAAGAAATCTGTCTGCTATCACATCCAGGAAAATCCGGGAATACCATTATTAGTAGCACTTATCCTCCAAGCTATATTTAGGAAGTTAAAATCTCCCATAACCACACAATTCCTAGCAGAATTTATTCAATTAAAAATTAAATGGATCTCTAGCCATATCCAAATCAGATCCAGGTGCCTGTAGCAGACTCCCCAAGAATTATCCCAGAGAAGCCTCTCGTAACAGTCTTCCCCAAAGTGATTTTGACCCAAACAAACTGTTTTCTCCATTCCATCACGTCTAATTTCCTTACAGTCTGTGCATGTAAATTGCTCCGATGAAAAGGAAATTCACCAGACAATATCCCCTGAATGTGTTATGGTCCTGCCATCCTTGGGTCCCCCTGAGTACAAATAGTGTCTCTTCTCACCTCCCATGAGCAAGGACTTCAGGCAAATAAACAGATCAATACAAATCCTGTCAAACTGAGTCTGGGCAAACTTCCTTGGGCAGCAGCTGAGTGAGTCACTCTGCACAGGCAGGGATTAATCCAAAGAGTCGTGCCAGCTAAAAGGGTCTTTCAGAAGGCTTTACCAAAGCCAGTGCTCTTCTGGGAGTGTTCAGGGATTTGAGCACAGATGCTCTTATGAATTTTTTTGGCCTATGTCAGAAAATGAACTGGTGTCAAATGGTGAAAGATGTGTTCCGACAACTCTGCAACCATCTAGGAAACTCAGGGTGCTGCAGGGGGTGTGTGAACTTGGAACTAAATTAATGCCTTATGCCCTTTAGCCCTGTGCTCAGACAGACCCTCAGCCCCAGTGACCTCAGAGTAGGAGACCCATATTCAGATTCCCACGCTGAAGTAAGGACTTAAACCCATGTCTTAAACCCACGTCAGTGCCCTAACCTCCAGGCTATAGGGCATTTGGGGGCAGTGGGGAGCTGTTCTGTCCACTCTGTTCTGCTGAGCATAAAAGGTCTGCATAGTGACTGGGCCAGAGAAAGACCGTGAGAAAGTGAGGGGCCCACCACTAAAGTGGCCAGCTTCAGCAGCTAGCACTCTCCACTCCTCAATACCTTGTGGCCAGGGCCCTCCCCTAAGAGGGGTGAGACCTAGGTTCAAGGTACACTTCCTGAAGAGGTCTCCCATCTCTGTCTTTAAGCACTAGGTTAATGGATTAAGTGGGGAGAGCATTGCTTGACTAGCAGCACAGTCCTCGCATGAATGTGATATTTATTTTATTGAAATTATTTAGAAAATTTAGGCCAAATTTGCAAATAATTACAGATCAACCAAAATTGCATTTTTAGCAAATAAATTATTTTGTAGGAAAAATGTTGCCCAACTTTGCTATCTGAGACAACTTCTACAGTCAATTGTAGTGCCATCGCCAGAGGAGATAAGCGCTGGAGCCACACAGAGCTCTTCTCAGGTCTGGGAAAGGAACTCCCAGGCCCCCAGTGAAATAGGCCAAGTCTAGACTACGCGCCGTATCGGTGCGTTAAAATCGATTGCTCGGGGATCGATATATCGCATCTAATCTAGATGGGATATATCAATCCCTGAGCACGCTTATATCAATTCCGGAACTCCACCAACCCCAACGGAGTCCCGGAATTGACATGGCGAGCCGCGGACATCGATCCCGCGCGGTGAGGACGGGTGAGTAAATCGATTTTAGATATTCGACTTCAGCTATGTTATTCACGTAGCTGAAATTGCGTATCTAAAATCGATTTTACCCCGTAGTGTAGACCAGCCCAAAGATGCAGAGTGCTTAGCATAAGAATTAGCACATATTGGAAGGGACTGGTGACATTGTGTTGTTTATATGATTTTATAAAAATATGCTAATGAGTGTGAATACAATGTAACTGAGATATGCTTCATGCAAAAGGTGTCTTGCAAGGTATCATTACAAAGCTTATAATCTAGTGAGTGTGATCATCCTATTTGTATAAATGTACCACTCTTCTACCTGAAACTAAAAATATAAAACGTAACACTGAGGCCTATTGTAATTACGCAAAGTGTGAGCCATTAATGGTGGTTTGGAACCCTGGTGACTCCCATCAGCCAGGACAATTGTCTGCAGATGGGTATGTCTTACCTGTGAGTCTTCCTATATATATGTGTGCTGGCAAGTGGGGAATGAAGTCTTGCAGTGATATGTGATCATGTCACCTGAACTGGAATCCAGGTGCAGGAGGGGGGAACCCAGAGGGACAAAGGATTCCCATCTTATGCAAAAGATATATATAAAGGGGTGGAAAAAAAGAAAGAGGGAAGATGAGCCATCATGAAGAATCCCCTAGCTACCACCTGAGCTGGAACAAGAGCTGTACCAGGGGAAAGAATTGTGCTCAGGCCTGGAAAGTGTCCAGACTAAGAAAAAACTTACTGAAGCATCTCTGAGGGTGAGCTTATCTGTATTCAGTTTGATTAGACATATATTTGTGCGTTTTATTTTATTTTGCTTGGTGACGTACTTTGTTCTGTCTGTTTCTACTTGGAACCACTTAAATCTTACTTTCTGTATTTAATAAAATCACTTTTTACTTATTAATTAACTCAGAGTATGTATTACTACCTGGGGGAGCAAACAGCTGTGCATATCTCTCTATCAATGTTATAGAGGGCGAACAATTCATGAGTCTACCCTGCCCATACTAACCCAGGGCTCAGAGCAGTTGCCTGAAAAGGGTAAGACCCCGTACAAATCCTTTCTCCCCCACAGGCATACAGGAAACTGAACCTGTTGTGATACTGTATGATTAAAATATGATCACGTTATATAATTGCAACAAATCTTATACAAAGTGTGTCCTGTAAGTTGTCAATGGGAAAGTTATGGTTAGCTGAACATGATAATCTTATTTGTATGTATGTATCATTTTAGTATCGGAAGTTATGAATATTGACTATGTACATATAGACTATATCAAATGTGTTTGCTCCTTCTCAGCATCCACAAAGTAGTTTAGTCTAGTCAGTACATTGTGAATGGAGTATTCAAATTAATGGCCCATCATCAAATACTATGGGCCATGCAAGAAGCTAATCTCCACCTGATGGACTTTTCTGTGGACATTCCAGCCAGAATGTGGGTAATGGCTACGACTCATGACAGGATGCAAGGGCATATGACCAGCTCATGTGACACTGGACTCCATCTTGTGCCTGTACTTTCCCACAAACTGTGCTGGGGGCTTTACTTAGAACAATGAGATTCCTTCCACATGTCAGAAGCTATAAAAGGAACTGGAAACATCTCTATTTTGCCTGTTGCCTGATCTGATCTTTGGACTATGGACTTATACTAATAGGAGCATTCTAACCAAGGGACTGAGGACTTTCCAATCATTTGAAGGATCCAGAGATATGACTTAAGCCAGCAGTTTATGCCATCATTACTTCAAACTTGATCCAAGAACTTTGCAATTGTTGTATGTATTCGATTCCTTTAACCAATTTTAACTCTCATCTCTTTCTTTTTTCGAATAAATAAGTTGTCAGATATTAGATACTAAAGTATTGGTAACAGCATGATTATTGAGTAAAATCTAAGGTATATATTGACCTGGGTATGTGGCTGGTTCTTTGGGATCAGAAGCTTTGGTTGATGAAGTAAGGGTCTACTACAGACCACCAGACCAAGAAGAAATGGACAAAGCATTTTTTAAACAACTAACAAAATCATCCAAAGCACAGGATTGGTGGTGATGAGCGAACTTCAACTAACCAGACATCTGTTGCGAAAACAAAAGAGGAAGGCACAGATTATCCAACAAGTTCTTGGAATGTATTGGAGACAATTTTTTATTTCAGAAAGTGGAGAAAGCTACTGCAGGGAGGCTGTTCTAGATTTGATTTTGACAAATAGGGAGGAATTGGTTGAAAATATGAAAGTGGAAAGCAGCTTGGAGTAAAGTGATCACGAAATGGAGTTGATGATTTTAAGGAATGGTAGGAGGGAGAACAGCACACTAAAGACAATGGATTTCAAGAAGGTGACTTTAGCAAACTCAGGGCGTTGGTAGGTAAAATCCCATGGGAAGCAAGTCTAAGGGGAAAACAATTGAAGACAGTTGGCAGTTGTTCAAAGAGACGTTATTAAGGGCACAAGAGCAAACTATCCCACTGCGCAGGAAAGATAGGAACAGGGATGTCCTTACCCATAAGCAAAGCACACAGGTGCATAGGGCACCAGGAAATTTGGGGCACCAAATTTCTTTGTGCCCTGTGCAGCTACATGCTGTTCCAGCCCCTGCTCCAGCTCTTCTCCATGGCCTCCACCTCTGCTCTGCACCATCCCGCTCCTGCCGCGCCTCTTCCTGCTCCTGCCCAACCCTGCCCTCACTCCTCTGCGCTCTGCAGCAGCCAGGATGGCCAGGCCTGCACCCCAGTTGCTGGTGAGTGGTTTCCCTTCTGTCCCCCAAGCCCCCACCTGCGGAGGCCTGGGGCTCACGCCTCGCCCCCCCCATGGAAGCCTGGAGCCCGCTCCTAACCTGCCCCTGCCCCCCACGGAGGCCTGGGACCTCATCCCCACATACGGGGAGTGGGGGCTGTATACGGCTCCAGAATAGCTAGGGACGGCCTGGATAGGAAGTATGGCAAGAGACCACCCTGGCTTAACCAGGAGACCTTTAGTGATCTAAAACTGAAAAAAGAGTCCTACAAAAAATGGAAACTCGGTCAAATTACAAAGAATCAATATAAACAAATAACACAAGTATGTAGGGACATAATTAGAAAGGCCAAGGAACAAAACAAGATCAAACTAGCTAGGGATATAAAGGGTAACAAGAAAACATTCTACAAATACATTAGGAGCAAGAGGAAGACCGAGAACAGAGTAGGCCCATTATTCAATGAGGGGGAAAGACAATAATAGGAAATGTGGAAATGACAGAGGTGCTTCATGACTCCTTTGTTTCAGTTTTCACCAAAAAAGTTGGTGGCGATTGGACAGCTAAAATAGTGAATGCCAATGAAAATGAGGTAGAATCAGAGTTTAAAATAAGGAAAGAACAAGTCAAAAATTACTTAGTTATATATCTTCAAATCACCAGGGCTGATAGAATACATCACAGAATACTCAAGGAGGGGACTGAGGAGATATCTGAGCCATTAACAATTTCCTCTGAAAAGTCGTGGAAGACAGGAGACATTCCGGAAGACTGGAAAAGGGCAAATATAGTGTCCATCTATAAAAAGGGAAATAAGGACAACCCGGGGATTAACTTCTGTACCCAGAAAGATAATGGAGCAAATAATTACGCAATCCATTTGCAAACACCTAGAAGATAATAAGGTGATAAATAACAGTCAGCATGGATTTGTCAAGAACAAATTGTGTCAAACCAACCTGATAGCTTTCTTTGACACAGGGTAACAAGCATTGTAGATAGGGGGAAGTGGTAGATGTGGTATATCTTGACTTTAGTAAAACTTTTGATACTGTCTCTCATGACCTTTTCATAAACAAACTCAGAAATACAATCTAGATGGAGCTACTATAAGGTGGGTGCATAACTGCTTGGAAAATAGTTCCCAGAGTGTAGTTATCAGTGGTTAACAGTCATGCCGGAAGGGCATAACAAGTGGAGTCCCATAGGGATCACTTCTGGGTCTGGTTCTGTTCAATATCTTCCTCAGTAATTTAGATAATGGCATTGAGAGTACATTTAAAGTTTGAGGCTGATACTAAGCTGGGAGGGGTTGCAAGTGCTTTGGAAGACAGGATTAAAATTCAAAACGATCTGGACAAACTGGAGAAATGGTCTGAAGTAAATAGGATGAAGTTCAATAAGGACAAATGCAAAGTACTCCACTTAGGAAGGAACAATCAGTTGCACACATACAAAATGGGAAATGGCTCTGTAGGAAGGAGCACTGCAGAAAAGGATCTGGGGGTCATAGTGGATCACAAGCTCATATGAGTCAACAGTGTTACTCTGTTGCAAAAAAAGTGAACATCATTCTGGGGTGTATTAGCAGGAGTGTTGTGAGCAAGACACAGGAAGTAATTCTTCCGCTCTATTCCGTGCTGATTAGGCCTCAATTGCACTAGTGTGTCCAGTTCTGGGTGCCACATTTCAGGAAGGATGTGGACAAATTGGAGAAAGTCCAGAGAAGAGCAACAAAAATTATTAAAGGTCTAGAAAACATGACCCGTGAGGAAAGATTATAAAAATTGGGTTTGTTTAGTCTGGAGAAGAGACGAATGAAAGGGCACATAGAATCATAGAATTATAGAACTGGAAGGGACCTTAAGAGATCATCAAGTCCAGTCCCCTGCACTCAAGACAGGACTAAGTTATCTAGACAATCCCTGACTGGTGTTTGTCCAGCTGGCTCTTAAAAATTCCCGATGATCGAGATTCCACAGCCTCCCTAGGCAAATTATTCCAGTGCTCAACCAGTCTGACAGAAAGTTTTTCCTAATGTGCAACCTAAACCACCTTTGCTGCAATTTAAACCTATTGCTTCTTGTCCTATCCTCAGACATTAAGAAGAACAATTCTTCTCCCTCTCCTTGCAACAACCTTTCATGTACTTGAAAACTGTGATCATGTCCCCTCTCAGCCATAACTCCATTGTCACTGGCGTACAATGATGGGGACTTGACAGGACCTTTGCTGCAGACATGCTGTAACGTCACATGCTACCTCAGCCTTGTGAGATGTGGAAGGGCTAAGCCATCTGGGAGGATGAATGGTCTTATGGCAGAAAGCCCAGACCAGGTGTGATGGGTTGTCACCCCTGGGGCGCAGTCTGGGAACCGTGGGAACCGCTGGGCCCCTCTAACCACCCAAATGAGCTGACCCTGTTCACAATGCTTTGTTGGAGTTACAGCCAATCTCCCCATCTCTCTTATCATCCACATGACAGCAGGTGGCACCACACACCCAAACTGAGCTACCTGAGAGCTTTACCTACGTCACTGACAGACAGGCAAGAGACAACAGCCAATTTCCCAACTCCTCCGCCTTGCACCCTTGCTGGAGTATAAATCCAAAATTATACTGTCTTGCACTGCACACGGATCTGTATAACGTAAGCACAATAATAAAGTTTGCCTTCCCCTCGATACGGGAAGGATTATGCAAAAGCCTTTGCTCACAGCACTGAGATTTTACCCAGACACTTCAGTTGAAACACCCTGGTTAGGATAAAGCACAAAACAAGTGTATTAACTAGAGAAAGCTAGATTTTAAGAGATTATAACTGATAGCAAACAGATCAAAGCAGATTACATAGAAAATAAACAAAACCACAAACCAAGCTTAACATACTAGATAGATTGGATATGAATTAGCAACTTCTCACCCTCACTGATGATACAAGCAGTCCACCAAGTTTCCATGCACAGACTAGAAATCCCTTTAGCCTGGGACCAGCACGTCCCCCAGTTCAGTCTTTGTTCCTCAGGTGTTTCCAGGACTTCTCTTGTGTGTGGGGAGTGAGGTCCTGAAGTGATGTCACACAGCATATTATATAGCTTCTCCATACCGTGGGAACCCTTTGTTTCAAACTCAGATCCCAGTCAGGCTTGTGGAAAAATACAGGTACCAAAAAGGAGTTCAGTGTCATGTGGTCACATGCCCTTGCATGCCCTGCTGAGTCATGGCAGCCATTACTTACAGGCTGGCTGGAGTGTTCTCAGGAAGGCTAAGCTCTTCCATGGTCCATCGTCTTTGCTGATGGGCCTAGCCTCTTCATTGTTGTACCTGTCTAGCTTCTTCATTGTTGTACCTGAAAGGTCAGCTGTGAGTGTTTTCCAGAGTAAGCCCATTTGAAATACAGATACATAGTCAATATTCATAACTTTACACACAAAAATGATACATGCATACAAATAGGATAATCATATTCAGCAAATCATAACTTTTTCAGGGACACCTCACAAGACATATCTTGTACAAGATGTATTGTAATTATGTCATAGTCATATGGTGCTGGCTGGTGAGTCTTGCCCACATGCTCAGGGTTTAACTGATCGCCATATTTCGGGTTGGGAAGGAATTTTCCGCCAGGGCGGATTGGCAGGGGCCCTGGAGGTTTTTCGCCTTCCTCTGCAGCGTGGGGCATGGGTCACTTGCTGGTGGATTCTGGATTTCTGCAGCTTGAGGTCTTCAACCACAACAATTTTGACGGACTTTCAATAATAACTCAGTCATAGGTTAGGGTTAGGGGTTGTTATAAAAGTGGATGGGTAGGGTTCTGTGGCCTGCTTTGTGCAGGAGGTCAGACTAGATGATCATATTGGTCCCTTCTGACCTATGAGTCTATGAGTCTATGAGTCTATATCATAATGATACTACTGTTGCCGACACAGAGGGTGCCCGAGGGAAGCAACAGTGGTTCGTTGCCCAGAGTGAGAAGCGCCAATGAACACGCACCAGGGTGGAGAAGCAAGCAAAGTTTATTTGAGATCTCAAAGCAGTGCAAGGAGACAAACGCCTCAAATCATGCACCCCTACACAAGTGGCTTTTCCCTTTTTATAAGTTTTTTTTCTCTTTCTTCTTTCTGCCCTCCCCCCTCCCCGCTTCCTCCTCCTTCCTCCCCATGTAGCAGTTACGCAAGTGCAGGTGCATTAAGTAATCTTGGCCACGGCAGCTCACTAGTAAGTTTTCCTTCTGCAAGTTATCTTGTCCTTCTGCTAAAGGTGCACAGGCCTTATCACTACTGCTTTAGACCAGTTTTAGCTGGGCTGCAACTGATAACTTAACTGTTACACATTTAACTTCACAGCTGCTAGCTTTCTAGATCAAGCAGAGTTCAACATAGAGGAGCTTTGGTTCACTGAAGTCTAGATTTATGCCTAGTGACACCAACAAATCCCTCCTTTGAGAATACTCAACAAACTTTTGGCTGAGTTTTCTCATACTTTGAGGACAAAAAGTGATTAAGCTCTAGGGAGCTGAGGTCATTGATGAGGGAGTATAGTGGGATTTCCTGGGGAAAGGGAGGTACAAATTCTATGTAGGAGTGCTTTACAGCAAGCAAACAAAAGGAGAGTAACGATACATAACACCACACCAGTGAGCAGGAGGCGAACAATGCCTCCCCCTAGTCCCCCCAGGTTGGGTAACCAGTTCCAGAGGGAATCAGAAATAGTTGGTTCCCTTTCCTGGGCCTTCCACTGTTCAAAAGCCTGTTTGGCTGACAGGATGTGCTTATTAACATCCTGTGAGTTTTCTGGGACATAAGTACAGCATTCATCCCCATAAAGGCGCACACCCTGCCCTGTGAAGCCACACTTCCACCAGAAAGTGTCACGTATGTTTCCATGATCACAGATCAGATGAGAATCCTGTGGTACCTTATAGACTAACAGACGTTTTGACGTATAGACGTTAGTCTATAAGGTGCCACAGGATTCTCTGCTGCTTTTACAGATCCAGACTAACACGGCTACCCCTCTGATACTTGACAGATCAGACGGTATTTCTGATGCATCTGTAAGGGCAGTGGGCCAAGTCGGATACTCAAGATCACTCCGAATGGCCATCAGCTGGTCATTCAGGAAATCCTGATTTCCTACACATAGTAGATCCCACTGCAATGCCTTCCCAGCCTCAGTGATATTCAACACCATCTTTCCTTGGTGTAGTACTATATTACATCTATTATTTAACCATTCTCAGGTACTTTCAAAAGGCACCAACATTTAGAGCACAGGAGGGGGTTACATTATCAGTCACTCTCCAGGACACAGGAGGCAGCCTGTAGCATAAACCCCAAACTCCAATCAATACCACATTCCCAAGCATGGGTCCCACAAATGTCCTTCCACCAGTGTATAATTCTTTGTTTCTTCACCACGGTCAGTTCTTAATGTCCTTTCCAGTCAGGAATTCCTGAACTTTGGCAATTTCTGAGTGTTCCTTCTTCTTTCCTGAAACAGTTGTGGTTCAGCATCCTACAGGGGTTTACTAGCACATCACCATGTAATGGTTTTGCTTTTTATAGAAAAATTCAAAGGCACAGTAGATCTGTCAGTGGACAAAGGAGAGGTTACTAGCACTTCACCTTGTACTTTTTCCCTCCTGTCCAGAAGGCGCATTGGAGCTAGAAGGAGAAATAGGCTAAGCATCAATCGGAGAATTTTCCTGAGGTGGAGGGGTCTTTTTGCAGTGAGAATCATGGGTCCAAGCAGCCAGCCTTTGGCACTTCACAGTAGGGTTGGTAGTCAGTAGGACTTAATAAGGGCCTTTCCAGCGTGGAGCCAGGGCAGTCTTTTGTTGGTGGACCTTTACATCAATCCAGTTTCCTGGTTCCAAGGAGTGGCAGGGCTGCTAGGGTCTTTGGGTAGCGCTTCTTTACCTGTGAGAAAAGAAACCTAATGCATTTCATTAGTGCCTGGCAGTGTTTTGCAGATCTCATAGCTGCTTGGGCACAGTCAAACCCCTCCTTTTCTTGATTGTCCAGCAAGTCTTAGCTGTGAGCAGTGTCCTTATGAATAGGCCCAGTGTCTATCTTTAAACTGAGATGCTAGCTATTTTTTTCAGTAATTCATTCGTTCTTTTACTTCTTCCTTTCTTGGCTCTTTAAAACCTAGCCAAAGGAAAACTTCCACTCTTCACTCATACACCTTTTTCCCAACCATGAACACATACACATTGCATTATACTGTACATAGTCGTATTATTCAATGTAGCCCACAATACCCTTCCATTAAAAATAACTTTTACAGAGCTTTGGAGGCAACAAGCCAGGACAAGCACACCCACATGAGGAGTCATCAGTACAGAACCATCTGGTGTTCCAATAACTTCCCACCATTCCCAGCACCTCGGATAGACATCTGAGTAGCCAAAAGAATTCCATGTACAATATGGGGAGTGGGTTACTTTTCATGTCCCTTGCTTCCAAAAGACTGTTAGTATGCAAAATTTTAAAACAATTTTTTAATTAACTCTGGCCAATGAAAGTTTCTTTTTCTTACTTAAGCAAATGTCTTAGACTTTATATATCACATTGTCCTGATTTAAGCCAATACAACGTTTATTCCAAAGTGAATAAAACCAAGTATCTACATTTAACCCTTCTGTTTGATTTAACTAGACTAACCTAATGACAAATAAATTAAACACAACAATTCCGGCACAAACAAACACCACAAACAGCACCAGAACAAAACATAATTCCTATTGTGCCAGTAAATGCATGGTAAACGATTGAAATCCGTTGCAGCGGCATCAGTCTCTCATGTTATGTGAAAGACAAAAAACCAGAGGTCTACCCTTCTGGGCAAACAATCATTGCTCCCAAAATATACAAAATATTCCTTGTTGACTCAGCAAAAATCAGAGGAATTACCCCATATTTATCTTGGTATTTTTGTTTCATAGGCAGCCCAGGTTTGTCAATTAACATAAACTGATAACATTCTTCAGCAAATTTAAACTAAATGTTCCATAGCCCAAACCAAAAATGATTTGAATTCCAAATAAATTTCTTTGCCTGAATTTTATTTACAAAACAGTTCAACAGACACCAAGTACTTTCCTCTTCTTTAGCAATTAATGAACTGCTGTTCCTCCAGCAACTAACAGAGTTAATTTCTCACTCTACTAAATGCACTTGCTTGGTCTCCCAACAAGCCACTTTTTATCTACTTAATCCCCATGCTGTACACTTACTGACTCCTCCTCCAATGGCACCATAACTGTTCCACTACCAAGTTAGCTAGGAGGGTGGGCTTCTAACTAGCCCCGCCCCTGCCTGGTTCTTACCTTAAACATTCTTACTCACAAGAACTGCCCGAGGTCCTTCCTCGTAGACTTGTCCACATCTGACAAAAATATCATGCCCCATTGGCTAAAGGCCATTGTACTTAACATATAATCCCAACCTTTAGAGGTTTTACGCCAGAGACCCCACCCATTTGTCCTGCCAAACTAAACCAGAAAGAGAATTACAAACAGAGAGCAGAGGAAATTACAGTCCGGAAAGCCAAGATTTTTCCGCATTCTATACACTGACCGCTACAGGGGACGGGAGAGAAAGATCTCAATTTGACCTCAGCAGCTCCTCGCACCCAGCATGGCTTCCAAATCGAGGAATTACGAAAACCGAGAAGGTTCAGTTCCGCCCACGCTCCTAACGCCCAAATGAAAACAGAGCAAGAAAAATCAAGCAGTAACCGTAAACAGAACAGAACCAGAACCAGATACGCGTTCCTATCCTAAGTAGGCTCACTTCACTCATGCAGTTTCTCAACATAAAAACACCAGCAGTAACGGGGCGAAGCAAAGCAAACATATAAAGTAACAAGGTAAAAACCAAAATAGATGGTGTGAATTCTGCAGGGCTCCCCCCTTCTTAATTGCTCACCAAACTGACAAATTCTTTACACAATCTATCCCTGTGTCAGGTGATCAGCGGACACTACAGGATCGTTGGGGGTAAGAGAAAGAAAACACACCAATATAATGAATTTAAAGCTTGCATTAATTAAAATAATAAAAACAAACAGAGTGTGTTGGGAATGCTCCCACATCAACTCAGGAAAACATTGATGCCACGCAAGACCTAAGCCCCTTCATACTCACACACGTAACGTCCAGAAACTGGCCACTTCCTGTGTATAATGTTCAAGAGAAGGGGTAAGAGGTGGACAGGAGATTATCCTTAATACAAGCTTGTCCAGAATTTCCAACATGCTTCCGCTCTTGGAGGGCTGTCTTTACATCCTGGAATCTCCTGCGGTGTCTCTTTCAGAAAATTCCAGTCCATGGCTGCCCTAGTGGTTTCTTGGATGTCAACCGCTATTAAGCCAGCAATCTTGTGGCGCGCGCGGGTGGCCAGGAATGCAGCACCATGGTGCAGCATGCGTACAGGACCATCGCAGAAACTGACACTGTTTGGCTTCAGCATAGATGCATGTAGTAAGTACAGAAAAAAAATATATAGTGTACAGGAGGTCCGGGCACCGATTGCCTTTGGTTCGCCTCTGTCTATATTTTTTTTCTCATAACAGCCAAGCTGGGGCCCAAAAAACAGGTTTTTTCTTGTACTTAGCATAGTCTTGCGTTGATTCTGACCTGAACGCAGAGCAACTTTCTTTATCCCCTGGGCCAAGCTGAATTTCAAATTAACCGCGTCATTCCTCAATAGACAATTTGCTCATCTGTTCAGGGCTTTTTGTGATTAAAACGCTCCCTCTTAGATGTATGATCTATCCTAGATTGAAAGTTACCTCTAGTGGGCCCCAATTGTTAGATGGATTTTATGCGTGTAAATATCCAATTCCCCTCTAAAATACCTGCAAGGGTTGTGGAACCAAAATGTACGTACAGTGTAATATGCTGGGGTACTCTTTAGGGGTGAGAATGAAATGATTTTAGACTGCCCCCCGTCTTATTTTCCACTTACACCCCACACAGGGGGGGTGCCCTGGTTCCGTGGCTAGCGGGCTTCATAAACTAATGATTTTTCCCTAACAAGGTATCACGCAGGAAGAGGCTAACGAGGGCCAAGACCCTCCACACCCCCTAGCAAAGACGTCGGCAGTACTCTTGAAAAGAAGGACCCCCCGCGCCCGCTACCTCCTGGATTGGCCACCAGTTGAGTACCAGACCTGGTTTTTCCATAGCCCACCTCACGAAAGGATGAAGGGAAAGGAAGATATGGTAAACCACACTCTAGACACAGGTAGCTGTCCTCAACCAGATGATGCCAAGGCGAGTCAGCCCACCATGGGATCGGACCGCCTAAAGATCACATAAGTTAGCCAGGATGTGTTTAGAAGTACGTCCCGGTCATGAGCTTTTGCTTCACAGGGTACTCTGGGCGGTCCTTCTGGTAACAAGTCACTCACCACTGGCCCCAGTACCATTTCGCATCTGATCTTGCTTGGCTTTTTTTCAGTTTATGCTTAGTTCATCGCCCGAAGCGCAAACACTTTCCAATTCACTAGAAATGTAGTCTAAGGCATGTACACCATACCTGGCTCCCCATCACTGTGCCCTAGGGGGAACCCATTCTATGACGCCCTCCTTAAATTCTCTTAAATGGGGATTCACGACGGGGGCGTCCCCGAGGCTCGGGCCAATAAAGTCCACACAACGTGACTGTTCGCACCTTATCCAAAAGGGACGCGGTTCCTCACCCATCACCCACAACTGCTTCTCCACTACTCCGAGGCAATTGCACCATTGTGCCCACCAGGGTCGGTCGAACTGCGTCTCCAACCCGAGGCCGCCGGTGAAAGTCACCGGTTTGACATTATTGAGTATAATTAATAATTCTCATGAAAGGTGACCAGGGCAAAAAAGAGTTAATTAATTCACTCACCGACTAACGCCGACCCATGGGTGAACCTTAAGAACTGTTAACAGATATGTAAATAAATAGAGCTTGAAATGCAAGTCTGCATTTGTAAGAGAGGTAGAAGGGAAGGTGTTTGCCATTCTCTGTGATGTAAGCAAACAAGTCTGTCTATTGCTATATGTTTTAATTTCAAAGATCAAAACAGGAATATTAGCAGTTAAGATGATACTTAAGTGAACAGTATTATTGTCCTGTATATGAACGGTTTAAAGGATAAATTACTCTGTGCTATATTGCCAAGGATGTTTGGGAGAAGGAGTTAAGGCCTATTGTTTTCTCAGGCGAAAGGCTGCTGGATAATCATATAAGAACCGGGACATGATCCTGCTCATCCAGATCTGCTTTGGTTTCAAGAGGGGGAAACCTTAGGGGGGGGGGGGGCACGGAGCCACAGGATTGAGAAGCCCCAGTCATTAACTGGCAGTCACCCTGAAATATGGACATTGGACTATAACTATGGACATTCTAAAAGGACCTTTGGCAACTACAAGCTCACCTCTACTATATATCGAACCTCAAGAATTGAATCAAGTCTGTAGTGTATTGATCTTTTAACCACACTTTCTCTCTTTTATTTTCAAATAATTTTAGCTTAGTTAATAAGAATTGGCTATAGCGTGTTATTGTGGGTAAGATCTAAGTTATAATTGAACCTGGGTATGTGGCTGATCCTTTGGGATTGGAAGAACCTTTTCTTTTATATGATGAAGTAAGATTTTCAGGAATCATCATCATATCTGACAGGTGTGTCTGGATGGAGGCCTGAGGCTGGGCACTTTAAGGGAACTGCATGGTTTACACTTCTAAGTAACCAGTGAGGTACTATAGAAGCTGTTTCGTGCTGGTTGGTAAATCTAAGTATTGAAATAACCACCAGCGTTTGGGATTTGTCTTCCCTGTTTTGTTTGCAGTTCACCCTGATTGAGTGACCTCAGCTGGCTCCCACAGGCAGCACTGTCACACCGCGATCCGTTGAGCACCAGGAGGGATCCGGGCAAGGGTAATTTTAGCCTCGAGCCCACCCAGGGACACTTTGACACAGAGGGTGACCGAGGCAAGCAACAGTGGTTCGTTGCCCAGAGTGCGAAGCCCCAATGAACATGCACAAGGGTGGAGAAACAAGCAAAGTTTATTTGAGATCTCAAAGCAGTGCAAGGAGACAAAAGCCTCAAATCATGCACCCCTACACAAGTGGCTTTTCCCTTTTTATAAGTTTTTTTCTCTTTCTTCTTTCTGCCCTCCCTCCTCCCTCCTCTTCCTGTAGCAGTTACGTAAGTGCAGGTGCATTAAGTAATCTTGGCCGCGGCAGCTCGTTAGTAAGTTTTCCTTCTGCAAGTTATCTTGTCCTTTAGCTAAAGGTGCACAGGCCATATCACTACTGCTTTATACCGGTTTTAGCTGTGCTGCAACTGATAACTTAACTGTTACACATTTAATTTCACAGCTGCTAGCTTTCTAGATCAAGTAGAGTTCAACATGGAGGAGCTTTGGTTCACTGAAGTCTAGATTTATGCCTAGTGACACCAAACACTACTATCATGAATATGGGGTGTAGTGTCACAATGGGGATTCCGGAGACTTTGTTTCTGTTTCCTGCTGTATCAGATTCATTGTGTGGCTGTGGTCAAGTCACTTCTCCTCCCTCGACTTTGTGTCCCTCACCTCCCTGGTCACAACGTATTGGAAGGCTTTATTCACTGCCTGCTCTGGGCCAAGTCCCCTGCATTTTATAGATTCATAGATTCATAGACTCTAGGATTGGAAGGGACTTCGAGAGGTCATCGAGTCCAGCCCCTGTCCTCATGGTAGGACAAAATACTGTCTAGACCATTCCTGATAGACATTCATCTAACCTAGTCTTAAATAGCTCCAGAGAAGGAGATTCCACAACCTCCCGAGGCAATTTATTCCAGTGTTTAACCACCCTGACAGTTAGGAACTTTTTCCTAATGTCCAACCTAAAGCTCCCTTGCTGCAGTTTAAGCCCATTGCTTCTTGTTCTAGTCATGTAGAGCTAAGGTGAAAATTTTCGCCCTCCTCTGAATGACTACCGCCTTTTACATGACATGAAAACACTATCATTTCCCCTCGCAGTCTTCTATTTTTTCCAAACAAAACGAAACCCAATTCTTTCAGCTTCGCTTCAGTAGGTCCATGTCGCAAGACCTTTAAACGCATTCTTGTGCCCCTTCTCGTGGATCCTCTCCAATTCTCGCCACATCTTCTTGAAATGACGGTGCCCAGAACTGGACACAGAGCCCAGTGAGGCTAACCAGCGCGAAAATAGAGGCGGAAGAATGGACTTCTCATGTTTTTACAGAACCACGTATCCTAGGTAACCTATATGCAATCCAGGAATCACGTTTGCTTTTTTTTGCTACAGCATCAACTTCCTCTGACTCATATTTTAGCTTGTGGGCCACATATCACGCCTAGATCCCTTTCGCGTACTCTCTTCCTAACAGTCTACTCCCATTCTGTATTGTGAAACCGATTGTTCCTCTATAAGTGAGCACTTTGCATTTGTCTTTATTTAAACTTAATACCGGTTTATCTCAAACCATTTCCCAATTTGTCCAATCATTTTGAATCATAACCTGTCCCACTCCCAAAGCAGTTCAATCCTCCATTTGGGATCACTGCAAACTAATAAGCGTACTTTCCATCAACAATCCAACGTTTTGAACAACCCGTCCCAACAAACAACCACCTGTGAACCCCACTTGTTATACCCAGCAGGAAGTTGGGAGCCATTAATAACTACTCTCCTGAAGGTTATCCAGCCAGTTAGCACCCACCTTAAGAGCCCATCCGTAAATTTATTTGCCTAGTTTTAGCGATAAGGAACGTGCGAGACCATAACAAATGCCTTACTAAAGTCTAGGTATACACAATCCACCGCTTCTTCCCTAGCTCAAAGACTGTTATCCTGTCAAGAAAGCTATCAGATTGGTTTGACTACGCATTACTTGACAAATCCATGCTGGCATTCCCTATCACTTACCCACTCCAAGTGTTGCAGAGATGTCTTAATTACTTGCTTGCATTATCTCCCGGCACAGAAGTTAATCTATACTGTCTGTATCCTGAGTGTTTTTATTTCCCTTTTTATAGATGGGCACTATATTTGCCCTTTCCCAGTCTTCTGGAATCTGTCCCATCTCCCATGATTTTCCAAAGATAATAGCTAGAGGCTCAGAGGCCTCCTCTATTAGCTCCTTGAGTAGTCTAGGATGCATTTCATCAGGCCCTGGTAACTTGCAGGCATCTATCTTTTCTAAGTTAACTTTTATTTGTTCTTTTTTTATTTTATCTTTTAAACCTACCCCCTTCCCATAAGCATTCACTATGTTAGACATTCCTTCAGACTTCTCAGTGAAGACCGAAACAAAGAAGGCATTAAGCATCTCTGCTCACATGAAGCTTAGTTTGGGCTGACTTTAAATGTTACAGAGATTTCTGTGCAATAGCTTTGAACAAAGCAGCAGAATTCTGCAAACTGAGTTATCCAGGCCTGAATCTGTTCTGGGGCAGTGCTCTGATGGTCCAGTTCCCTTGGGCCAGCCTAGCCCTTGTGCAGATTCCATTAGCTCTTGTCATCTGTACTGGAGAATACTGACTCCTTTCCTTATTGTCCCTTGTGATGATCACAGGTAAATTACAGTCTGCTCCTCAAGTGTATTCCAGGCAGCACCCCACAGATACTCAGTAACCAGCAACTAGACTAGTTAACATGCATTACAGATGTACAACACGCTGTGACTGCAACACCAATTTCAGGACATTGCATTAGATGGAAACCTTGAAATTAGCTTAACTGAAACCTTCCACCGCCATGCCGCACTGTTAAATATCTGTATAAACAGCAACACAAACCCTGCACCAGCGCTGCCTAGATGTGTCCATTGTAGTCATCCCTTGAAGAAAGCACTACATTTCTGGATAGTAAACGGAGCAACTCTTGGCCCAGGTGGTGTGATCAGTGAACACCCCTTGTGCCTTTTCTGGGGCACTCTCTGGTACTTTAGTCCATTCTGAGAAGATCCCTGCTCACCTGCATGGCGGAGAAGGACATTGGCATGTTAGTTTCTTTCCAGTCCCCTTGGCATTTAACTGTGATTCACGCTCTCTCACCTTATGTCACAGCACATTGGTACCTGGGACACCATGTAACACAATGTGGCTACAGTTCAACAAGACCAATTTCCATTTGGGAAAGTCACGGTCCCCGGTAAGTGAAGCTCTGTGCATTTTAGGACTTCTCTGAACCCTTCCTTGGCTGATTGTGAGATCATTGCTGAGATTGGGGGGCACCAATGTATCAGCAGTCACACAGCACTCACATACATACACTCCCTTGCACATGCTGCACATGTACACACAAACACACCCACACAAACTTAAACACACACATGGTGCACATGCAAACAAACCCATATATGCACATGTGCACATACACACACACAATGATCTTGAATTGCCCTAAAGAAGCAGAAAATGTGAGCAGTCAGAATTTCACCTCATTTTACATCAATTAGGCTTCCTCAGATGAGAGGCCAAACAATCTCTTAGAGCCAAACAATGTGGGTGATTGAGTCACTGTTGGGCTGCATTCCCAAAAACCTGACTCCCAGAGTCACTTTGACTCCATGTGCTAAAATGAGCAGCCAGGCTGGCCTTGGCTGAGGACTGCAGATGCTGTCATGTTTGGGTGGTCCCACTCTCAGAGGTAATATTAGCACAGGAGGCTTCCAGTTCTTTGGATTTTATCATATGTGTGGGGCAATCTCAGCCTTGCAGATATAAGAAGTAGATGTTAAAGTTTCAGTCATCGTTCCAGGGTAAAGTTAGTGATATAGAACCAACAATAAACTTCTTGACTGCTGTGGACTCTGACAAACAGCTTTGAAAAGAAGGCAAGGTCTTCCTTAGATAACTGATAATAGTCCTGGCATAATGTGCAGACAATTTAATACTTAGCAGCTTTACCCCTCTAGCAGGTGTTTGTTTAAGAGAGACTTCACAGTGCAGAGTGGGAAATAGCAGATTTCCTCAGGCTCATTAGGCTACGTTTCACTTTCTAATGCACAAGGTTTTAGTCGTTAAATGGCTTGACTTGATTTCCAAGTTCTTTTCTCTCTTATCAAGGATTCACTTAATACACTGGAAGTTTCACATCTGCAGGGAAGAACAGTGGGTACATATCTCCTCCTGACAGGTGTATCTTCTAAATCCAGAAACGACCCCTTTCACACACTTCATCAGAAGCTTCTTGTTCTCTGGGCAAGTTGATTTTTATCTGAACGAAAACTGGAATGTCTGAAATGTGGCACTTTCCGGCTTGAAAGTAGGAATATTGATAGAGCTAAGAAAGGAAACATCATGGAGTTTGCTTTTTTTTTCCCCTAAGCAAGCACAGTTTAGGAAGTTCAGAAGAGAACGCAAAGTGCTTGGAGTTGTGATTAGAACCTTTCTCAGATTTAGTTATATGTAATGTATAAATGTGTCCTATCAAGGCCTTGATCGTACAAATGCTAGTGCACAGAACTTTATGCCTGTGACGATTCACTGAAATCTGTAGGACAACTCATATGTGCAAACTGCATATACACAAGCGGTTGCAGGATGGGTCTGACTGCTCAGAGCCAGCACAACACCTGATTAAAAAGCAGATACAAACAGAACGCAAAGAGGAAGAGCTAAGCAAACCCATTGGGCTTCACCTACATTAGCTGTGAAGTTTTGATGCTAAAATGACAAATTGTTTCTTGGGGGATCATTCTTGCCAGGATCTGGCCCATTCTGTTTATTGGGCTCAGTTAGGCCCTGAGCCTGCATGCACTCCTCCAGGTGTTTAGCTTTACATGCGTGAGCAGAGCCAACAGGATACTGTTGCACGTAAGGCTATGCAGCTGCATCAGGGCCTTAGTGTGTAAGGTGCTCCCTGCAGGTCCTGATCTGTATGTTCTGTAAGGAGTCCCATGCATTTACAGGCTCTATACAGGATCATAATCAGATTCTAGGGGTTATCACCTCTCACCTTCTACAGGTTGGACACCTACAAAAATACACGGCTAGATACTCAGCCCCTGTTCAGGATCCTTTGATCTACTCTTTGTCACAGAGGGGCTGAAATTGCCACTGCCACAGCCAACAGCTGGAGGGTTCCCCCAGCAGAGAGGAAGTCTTCAGTCTTGTGCCAATGGCTACTCACCCTCCCTCCTTCCTTGGCCATATTGGGAGGTGGAGGGGGTAGAAATCTCTGCTCTGCCAGTTCAAAGCTACTGAGCTTCCCTTAGGGATCACAGCCAGCTGTCATAAATTAGAGCAGCCCCCAGGCTCTTCTAACCTATATTGGAATCAGGACAATCTGACAACCCAGGAGCTGTAATCAGCTCCCAGAACCCCTCCTTACTTCTCTCCTGCACCAAGTGGATCTGTATTAATGCCACTGAATGGAGATTCATCTTTAAAGGGGAGGCCTGTGGAATCCACATTGTATTTCCCATCCTGAGGCAGAGTGCACCATCTATTGCCATGTCAACAGGCCATGGGGACTTGGGGCACTGCCCTCCTGTTCTCTTCGGGCTCTCGGGTGCTGCTGGGATTTGCTGAACTGAAAGACAGCTGTAAGACAAGAATGAAAAGAAACTCGAGAGAGCAGCTCATCCTGTCTGGAAACACAGGAACTCCTCACTTAACGTTGTTATGTTCCTGAAAAATGTGACTTTAAGCGAAACAATGTTAAGCGAATCCAATTTCCCCATAAGAATTAATGTAAATTAGGAGGGTAGGTTTCAGTGAATTTTTTTTCACCAGACAAAAGATTATATTTTATATATATATATATATAAAAATTCCCCTCTCACCCCTATGGGTGGTATGTGTCTTCCTCAACCTCGGGTCCTCTACCAGAGGCCTGGGAGTTTGAGGGTTCTGCGCAGTATCTTAGCTGTTCCTAGCACT
>NC_133793.1:21494837-21504038 GCF_003597395.2 Chelonoidis abingdonii | reverse complement strand
ACAGATACACGAAGCACCCACATCCAAATGGCTGATTGTTGCAGAATGCATCAGCGTATGGGCTAGACCTCAGACAGATGGAGATTCCAGAAGGATGTGGAGAATAGCAGGGCTAGATTAACTGTGGAGTTCCAGATCCAGACGGACAATGGCAGGTCTGCAAGAACAGATCGTGGTAATAGACAGGACAGAAGAAACGGGTGATAGTCTAGCAGAGTGCCAAGTGACGCACATTCAGAAGACATGGAAGTACTGAGAAGTGGAGACGTACCAGTGCCTGATAAGATGAACTTGAAGAGAGTTAGGTGACCAAATGGTCCAGTGGTGGTGGAGCACTCGGCTGTGAACTCCTAAGCTGGTGGTGTGAGGTAGTGAGTGCTGGCGGATGTAGTTGGCCGGAGGCTCAAGGCCCAAGGAAACATCGAGCTCTCGTCCAGAAGAGTGCATGCTGGGGTCTTGCATGATGAGCACTGTCCTTCCTCATGTTACCAGTTTGGTGGGAGCCTTGCTGCTAGCAGCCTGGTTCATCTGTGCTGCTAGGCGTTCAGTGCACTGCTGTTAGTTTCTTTAGCAGTAGGTGTGGATCATGTCTCGGTCCAGGTGCTGTCCAGCATCTTTCATGTTCCTGGACCGCTGCTGGATGTCTGTCTATGTGACTGGTGATGGTCTTCTTTCTGGCGAGATGGCATGTGCTCCTGTTCTCAGTCCTGCAGCCCACTTTGCGCTGGTGTTATGATTCTCTTTCTCCATATGTTCTTCCAGTTACTGCTCTCGCTTTCCTGGTGCTTCTACTTATTGTGTTGTGCACTGCAGTGGAGTACACTCATGGATCCCGGTTCTTTGGAGAACAGGGCATTTACCTTTTTTGGCTCTGCTTCTCTAGTGTAATCTCCTTAGGCCTGCCGTCAGCCAGTGCTGTGAGCCTTTTTTAGCAGTCTCTAGGGCTTCAGATGTGAGCTCGCGCCCTCTGTATTTTGTCAGTGATAAGCCCGGTCTTATCTGATATCTCTAACCCTTCTGTAGTTCCACCAGCTGATAACTTCTCTCCGAGTCGCCTCTGACTTTATCCTCCAACCTCATTTTCCCAGTGTGGTACCATATGTTGTTCTTCTTATCGTGTATAGCCAAGGCATCTCCAGATTACAGAGCCGGCTGTAGCGTCTATACCAGATTCATTGGTGTTTGAGTTATGGTGGTAGTAGGGAATTGTCATGAGGTCTCTGTTGGATCTTCTAACATACTATCTGATGGTACTTTTCCATGAGCCTTGGGTAATGGTCTCGAACCTTGATGCTTAGCATAATTTCTCATCATCATCTATGCCTCATATCAGCTAGCTGCTCTGTCAATGGAAGGGGGTATGGGCAATGAAGTTTCAGCTTACAGGTGATGGGCTGCACAATCCACTTGTTCTTCCAGGTACTTACTTAATACTTGAGGATGTAATGCGTAGTTGTCTATCTCAAGCTGTGGAGCAGCTTCCTCTTTACTATATGCAACTTGGGTAACCAGCTGTTTCTCGTAAGTGTGGATGCATTGGTCTTTTGTCCATCAACATAAGGTCCCCTCAACGTGTCATATATCCCCTCTCATAGGTCTACTGATTGTAGTACGCATTCCATCAATTGCAGGTTCTCTTGTTCTCGTCCGATGATGGTTTGTCAGATTTAGACCCACTATCGTCAGATTTGGTTCCTGCCTCTACATTCTGGCGCGGGGATCCTTGTATCCGTTGTGACGTTATCCCGAGCCAGCATGACTCTCCTAGTTTCGTTCACTTCTCATATTTGAGTAGGCAGGTAAGCTTTAGGTGGTCTTCTGCCCAGGACCCCTAGCTGGAAAGTTGGTACCAACAGATTTGAACCCCGGTCTCGCCACTACACACACACACCACGCACACACACTATAAGTTTTACAGCAACGAATTTTCATACTGGCACTCAGTATTCTGTTGTAGGTGAGGAGTAGGAGGTGGGATATTTCCAGGGAATGCTTTACTGCTAAATGAACTTGCATTGACTGAGCCCTGAAGGGTACTCTCACACTCTACAAAGCAGCAGAAAGGAGGAGGGCATGACAGAGACAGACGACACACACCCTGTGTGAGAAAGAAGAAGGTGGCAGTTCCCTTTAATTAGTTGATCCCAGGTTAAGTAACACTGCGCTTGTTAATTACATCAGCTTGCTTGAGAGCCTGCCCCATTACTGCTCTAGAACCAGGTGGACACACTTCAAATACCACAATTGGGCCTACATGAGGACTTAGTACCACTTGCCCCGAGGTGCTATACTGACACCTCTCCCTACTGCCCTCGGCCCGCCCACTCCACCCTCCTCCATGAGAATCCCACCTTATGCCCCACCGCTTTTCCACCCTTCTCTTAACCCCATTTCCAACCCCTTCTCTGAAAGTCTCCCACCACTAACCCATCCCCTCCCTGCCCCAGGGAGGGAATGAGAGCGTCGGGGTTGCGCAGTGCGAACTCAGGCAGGGGGTTCGGCTCAGGAGGGATGCAGGGACTGGTGGCAGGGGGTTCAGGAACAGGGGTCAGGGTGCAGAGGGTCAGGGCAGGGGGTCAGAGTGCAGGTCGGGCTCGCAAGGGATCAGGGATGTGCAAGAGGCTCAGGGCTAGGGAGTTTGGGGTGAGGAAGGTGGATGCCAGCAAGGGGCTAAGGGCAGGGGTTTCAGAGTTGCAGGGTGCAGCAGGGGGCTCAGAGGACCTTGGGGTGCAGGAGGGGTGCAGCATTGGCTTCGGCAGGGGTTTGGGGGCAGAGGGCCGTGCTAGTGTGCAGGGGGCTCACGGCGGGGTTGGGGGTGCGGGTGTGGCAGGGGGCTCAAGGCAGGGGGTTGGGGTGCAGGAGGGGTTCGGGGGGCTCTGGCCCAGCGCGCACCAGGGACAGGCCAGGCTCCCTGCCTGCCTGCCTGCCCTGTCCCCGCACTGCTCCGGGAAGAGTCCAGAACATGGGGGGCAGGGGGCACAGGGGTCTGTGTGTTGCTGTTGCTTCAAGCACCACCCCCAGCAGCTCCCATTGGCCAGGACCACGGGGTGCTGCCTGAAGCAAGAGCAACACACAGATCCCTGTGCTCCCCCTCCCCCATGTTCCAGCTGCTTCCCAGAGCACCGCAGGGGCAGAGCAGGCAGTCAGGGAGCTTGTCCTTCCCCCGGTGGACGTTGGGCTGGAGACGCTCTAGGTAATGCTGGAGGAGGGCTGAGGGGCCACAAGGAGCTTGTGGTCCACAGAAAATAACCCCTTGGGCTGTGTGTTTGAGACCCTTGGGCCTAGAAGCTCCCTCCATTGTGTGTCCCCCCTGCTGTATGGAAGATGGGGTAAGTGAGGTGCAGGAGCAGGGCGGAAAGGGAGACACCCTGACATTAGCTCCCCTCTCCCCATACAGGAAGCAGGAATCTCTGGGAGCAGCTCGAAGGCAGTGGCAGGAGCAGCACATGGCAGTGGGGGAAGGGACAGCTGCTGCACAGGGAATTTAGGAGATGGGGGAGCTGATACGGGGGCTGCTGGTCCACCCTGGTTCCAACCAACCACTAGCTGGCGGCAAGATGCTGCTCTTCTTGTAAGCAGTGGACAAAACAGGCGGATGCCAAACGACATTAGAAGGGAGCATTTCACAACTTTAAATAAGCATGTTCCCTAACTGATTAGCAACTTAACATCAAAACATCGTTAAGCAGGAAGATTTTAAGTGAGGAGTTCCTGTATATGGGGTTATCTCTGCCTATCCCATACTGCCACGAGCAAAGGTGTTCATTGTGCCGCTAATCTGCACACTCAGGGCTGGTCTACACTAGGGGGTGGGATCGATCTAAGGTCTGGTCTACACTACACGTTTAAACTAAATTTAGCAGAGTTAAACCAGTTTAACCCTGCACCCGTCCACACAACGAGGCCCTTTATATCAATATAAAGGGCTCTTTAAACCGGTTTCTGTACTCCTCCCTGACGAGAGGAGTAGCGCTGAAATCGGTATTGCCATGTCGGATTAGGGTTAGTGTGGCTGCAAATCAACGGTATTGGCCTTCAGGTGATATCCCACAGTGCACCACTGTGACCACTCTGGAAAGCAATCTGAACTCGGATGCACTGGCCAGATAGACAGGAAAAGCCCCGCAAACTTTGGAATTTCATTTCCTGTTTGCCCAGCATGGAGCACTGATCAGCATGGGTGGCAATGCAGTCCCAAATGCAAAAAGACCTCCAGCATGGACCGTATGGGAGATACTGGATCTGATCACTGTATGGGGAGACAAATCTGTTCTATCAGAGCTCCGTTACAGAAGACGAAATGATAAAGAATTTGAAAAAATCTCCAGGCTATGATAGACAGAGTCCACAGCACAGTGCTGTGTGACAAGTGTAATGGAAAGCCAAAGAATCAAATGCGACTCTCATGAGGAGGTCGAGGCTCCGCTATCCACATCCCCACAGCTCTCCGAAAAGCTTATGCATTCTTGCTGATGCTCCCAATGCCTGAACAGGTCAGACAATTTTCACGCGCGCCGGCTTTCGGTTATGAGTCCATATTACACCCTTCCCCCTCCGAAAAAAAGGGAAAAAATGTTTCTCGCGTTTATTTCAATGTCATCTATGTCGCACTGATGGGCTGGTAGACGAATTGCTCAGCGCTGACACCAGTATCCCCTTCCGGTGGCAGCTCGTACAATATGATCGCTAGATCCAATTGCCATCGTGCCTGTTGAGGTCCTGGTGCCCTCACGTCGAGTTGGCCGGGCGCACCTGACGCTAAAATGAACTCACTTCGTCATCTGCTAGATGGCTACAGGATGCTGGTTAACTCCGCTCTTCACCATAGCAAATCGGGCTCGAGCTCCATCGCGCCCACCCTTCTATGTCGAATAAAATTCTTACTGCTGACGCCTATCAACCCGCAGGATGCTTGGGCTCTCTCCCCCACCATATATGGCCTCCAGGGCTATCATGAGGTCGAGGCGAACTGCCTCCCCCTTATGTTTCTTCTCATCAAAACATGGTTTTTCTATATTCTGCATTCTTTCATTACTTCACTCCACACAAATGGGGGGACACTGCCACCCGCTAGGCCCAGGCACGGGTTGAAGAAGTAGGAAGCACAGGTGGGATGTTGCAGGAGACCCCGTAGAGAATGAGCTCGCTCGATCTTTTACAGGATCTGCACAGAGTGGCCTTTCTCTCCGGATACACTGGTTCCAATTCTAGGCACGATGACTCTAATCTTTAATTAAAAATAAAGAAGGACATGATCTGCCCAATTTTGTCGTTTTTATGCCCTGCTTGCCCTCAGCAAGATCAGCCGAGTGAAACCACACTAGAACAAAGACCAGTACAGAACACACAACCATCTCTCTATCTTGCAAGGCAA
Source organism: Chelonoidis abingdonii (assembly GCF_003597395.2). Lineage (NCBI taxonomy): Eukaryota > Metazoa > Chordata > Testudines > Testudinidae > Chelonoidis > Chelonoidis abingdonii. The sequence continues at coordinate 21,498,664 of NC_133793.1, read as the reverse complement.
ATGATGCGCCGTGGCTAGAACTGCAAGTACCCCTCGTCCAGCCGCATCCACGTACACATACGTGACAGTGCAAAAGACAAATGGGCTCATGGTTGCCTGCCATATGGCATTGCCGGCAACCAGGAAAAAGGGTGCGAAATGATTGTCTGCCGTTGTGTTCACGGAGGAAGGAATGAGTGACAACATTTACCCAGAATCACCCGCGACACTGTTTTTGCACCATCATGCATTGGGATCTCAACCCAGAATTCCAATGGGCAGGGGAGACTGAGGGTAGCTATAGGATAGCTACCCACAGTGCAACGCTCCAGAAATCGATGCTAGCCTCAGTACATGGAAGCACACCACCAAATTACTGTGCTCAGTGTGGCCACGTGCACTCAACTTCATACAATCTGTTTTACAAAACCGGTTTATGTAAAATCGGAATAATCCCATAGTGTAGACATACCCTAAGATACGCAACTTCAGGTACGTGAATAACGTAGCTGAAGTCAAAGTATCTTAGATCGAGTTACCTACTGTCCTCACAGCGCGGGATCAATCCTCAGTCACAGGGCGCTTGGTACAGGAATGGGAATGTAGGTGTTTCCCTTGCTGGTGCTTCTCTGAGCACAGGAGGGACCCTGTTCATCTGAACCCATTGACTCACTGCTCACAGCTGAGAATAATGGTGGAAATGCAAACATAAGAAGTTGGGAGTTTCACATGCTTTATTGCTACTGGGCGCTGGTCTACACTAGAGGGGAAAATCGATCTTAGATACGCAACTTCAGCTACGTGAATAACGTAGCTGAAGTCAAAGTACCTAAGAACAAATTACTCACCATCCTCACGGCGCGGGATCGACGTCCGCGGCTCCTCCTGTCGATTCCGCAACTCCGCTCGGCTTGGTGGAGTTCCGGAATCGATATAAGTGTGTTTGGGGATCGATATATCGCGTCTAGATGAGACGTGATATATCGATCCCCGAGCAATCAATTGCTACCTGCCGATACGGCGGGTAGTGAAGACATAGCCTCAGAAATAGTTTTCAAGATGAAGGTTGAGCTCATTACTTTATGCCCTCATGAATTGCATCATGATTTTAATATGCAAATATAGTGCTCACATGCACCAACCAAAAAGACTTGATACACTAGAATAGCTCTGAAAATAGTACTCTGGTCTATGCACGACTGATCCACCAGCTAAGAAGAATTTGCACCCATTAGGGTTCAAAGGAATCGTTACTGCCCCTTGAGCCAGTAATCTGCATTTAAAAATACACAGTTACTGCTCAGAAACTGAATTTGCAAAGATCTCTACATTCACAGTTAAATGACAGATCAGTCATAATGGTTCTACTGTGTCATCTAGCGTGCACTTCCATGGGATAATTATATTTCCTCTGAGAGCAGAGGAGTGAATGCGTGATACAGCTTTGAATTGACAACCATATTGTGTAACAATAGCATATTAAAATTCCTGATCAAAGAAAGATTAATGGCCCAGATGCACAAAAGCAGCAAACAAACAGATGCTTCCTGTTTGTACACTCAACATTTCTATGAACTGGTGAAGTGATGGTAATCGGCACCAGGATGAGACCCCCGAGTCACAACACAGAGGAAGCTGCAGTAAAGCCCCCATCTTCAGTACAACATATTAATAAATAGCAACAATAGCTAACAATATTAATAACAACACTTCCATCATGTTCTTTACCCTAGGATGGCTCAAATGTATTGTATTTGGATTACATTGGAGGCAAATAAATGAAGCCTCCAGTGGCTTTCTTAGAGATAGGTAAGATTATTAGAGCATGAATCTCATCCTGGCTGTTGCTGTTTGTTGCTGTATTTCAGTATCACCTACCAAGTGCCAGGTGTCAGCAGAGACCCAAGAAGACTCATTTCCTGAATTTGAAACACCTGTAAAAGTTTGTCAGGTTTTCAGTTCCCAGACTGGAACAATTTTATAGAATACAAAAAATGTTCATAAAGCTGAGAAATGGAGGAATCACTGAGCCATTAGTTTTAAATAAAAAATGGCGAATTCATTCCTTTTCTTTTAACACTGTAACTTTTGCAAATCCAGGAAGAGGGGCCTGGTGCCCACCCACAGCCAGGCAGTCTCTCCATGACCCTGAATAATGCTTGCACTCATGCAGCCCCCAGCTTCACAACTCACTTAAGCACATGCTTAACTTTAGTCCCTTGCTTAAGTCACTGACTTGTGGAATTGGGGCCTCCTCACTTTCCAAGTATTAGCCCAGCTACTCAGCTGGTGTAAATTGGCCCAGGAGGGTGAAATTCCATGAGACACAGAAGAGAACTTCTAGCTGAGAGCGGGAGCAGCACTAAGGTGGATTTAACCTTCTCTGAGCTGCTCCTCAGTCATGGAAGCCTCCCTGGGCTGCCCTATGGGGGCTGTCGCTGCGTGGAGTTTACACAGCACGGCATGCTATGACCCTACCTCTTGACAACCCTCTATTCCTAGCCAGGAGTGCTGGAAGGTCTTCAGAAGTGGGAGGCCCACCCAGTCCATGGCCCTGCCCCCTGCTCTGCCCTCCCCCTCCTCCGAGGCCCTGCTCCAATCTCCCTCCACCTGATTAGGAGGCTGGATTTGAACAGGGCTCTACTACTGCTCAGGAACTGCTGTAACCACTGGGATAAGGGCTGCTCTGATGCAGGGCCCAGCTCCACTGTGGATCAATTGTGAATGGCTACTGGGAGAAAGAAAGAACATGCGCCATTGATTGTATGGCCCAGCGGTTAGCGCACTCACACAGGACAAGGGACTTCAGTACCCCTACTCCTATGACTCTTTTATAATTTATCTCAACAGGAGTGACCGAGGGAGCCCCCCATAGCACAGTAGTTAGTTCTCTCATCTGAGAGGTGGCAGCTCTCAATTTAATCCCATTTTCTCACCCAAGGGAGAGGGGGGACTTGAACTGGGGGCCTCCCTCACTCCATGCAAGTGCCCTAACCAATGGGCTGAATATCATGATGGAGGCCTTTGTCCTCCTCCCCAGCTTCTTACACAGACTGACCCCAGGAGATGGTTTGAAGCTGAGAATCACAAGCAGAACTAGGGCCCTCCTGGAAGCCTGGACTTAAGCACCTGCCTCTGTGAGGGGGCGGGGCCCAGGACACACCTCTCTTGTTAGCAGCTCCCATTGGCTAGCATGTTGCTTTTTGTGAATCACAAGTCTCAGGTGCGTAGCTCTCCCATTCATGGGGTAGGAGCCTGGCGCCTCACTTCCGTTTTGTGGATTGTAGTGTGAAAAGTAGCGTGATTATCTAGGCATCTTCTTGGGCAATGCGATGCTCAGTGTTCCAGCGTCTAAGTCTCTTTGCAAACCTCGCTGGCTTTTCTAGGGCTCTTAGTCAGTAATGTGGACACTAAACCCCTTCCGCTTTTTTAAAATTTAGAAATGGCCATGTTCATATTTTTGTGAATCAGCTCTGATCATGCAGATGACTGCTTCCGAGTGGTGTGTAATATGCAGACCTGTATTAGCCAAATGGCAGCTCTATGACAGGAACTGACAGGATACAGCAGATTGTACGCAGCATCTGTCGACTGGGTAATGTGCATTTTATAAATTGTCTGATTATTTACATGCATTATAGGCCAGACTTGCATATCCCTGGTTTGTTTCATTTTCTGTGACATCACTAGAAAAAAATTCAAAGGAGATTAAACTGCTAACACTGGAGTAACCTAAAGAACAAAGTGATGCCTGCACCCTGAGCAGGGCCAGCTCTAGGTTTTTTGCCATCCCAAGCAAAATAAAATTTGGCTGCCCCGACCCCAGCCCTGGGCTCCCCCCCCCGCAC
>NC_133793.1:21484786-21493076 GCF_003597395.2 Chelonoidis abingdonii | reverse complement strand
CACTATTCTGAATAGATAAGAGACTGTAGCCAGGAGATTGGCAGAAACCTGGTTTCAACTCTAGTCCTGTCCAGGACCCAGAGAGAACAAAGCCAAACCCCAAACCCACAAACAAAGGCTTCCCTCCCTTGAGATTTAAAAGTATCTTGTTTCCTGATTGGTCCTCTGGTCAGGTGTTGTTTGTTAACCCTTTCCAGGTGAAAGAGACATTAACCCCTAGCTATCTGTTTATAACAGGTCCTAAAGCATGGCCCTCAACATCCTGTCACACACAGCCTGCCACTATGGGGCTGATACTGCTTCCAGTGAAACCACGGATTCTCATGGGAGCAGGGTCAAATATTTACCCATGTGTGTGACATGGTGCCTCACGGCTCAGCTGACCATGCCGGTGGTTAGCTGAGTCCAGTAACTGTTGATATTTGTCTTATTTCCTGTACTTCATTTCCCAACCTTTTTCTTTCCTTATTTATACTGGGCTAGATCCATTCTCATTCGTGGGAGGGCCTAGAAATCACAACTTCTCTGTGCTCCAGGAAAGGACAGCCAATTGGCGCACTTGCCCTAGGGATTTACAATGGAGGTAGGAGTTTTAGCTTCCGGTCCAAGAAAGCTGCATCAAGGATACATTGAATCAGCACTTCCCCTGGCCAGCGCAGGCAAATGTTTAGGCAATGCTGAGCATCCTACAGGCCTCTGGCTAAGGACTGTGTAAACTCTCTCTGCTGTGCTCCTGCTCCAGGTGGCTGCAAACACACCACTGAAGTCAGCAGAGGGACACTGGGATGAATCTGGCCCTGAGTCTTTGGCTCCAAAAACACATGCTGTTGCTTAGTAAGTTACAGACGAGCTATCTCTGACTGTACCATGAATGGTTCCATGTGTGCAGATCTGCCAGTGCAAGTAGAAGTCACTGCTGCACAAACACACAAGCCAACATATCTCAACATGTGCACAGTGAGCCTGGAAATGGTGGATTAACTAATTTCCAGGACAATTAAACATTCCTTTCCTCTTCCACTCAATCCCAACAGTTAAGGACAACAGCTTTCCAAATACACAGTGAAACTCAGCAGCAAACAACCCAGGAAGTGTATTCCTTCTAGCAGGGAGACTGCAAGATTCCCTGTAACAGTCCATCCAATTCCTCATCAGTACATCCAGGGGGACATAGAGTGACCAGATGTCCTGATTTTATAGAGACGGTCTTGATTTTTGGGTATTTTTGTTATATAGGCTTATCCCCCACGCCTATCCCGATTTTTCACATTTGCTGTCTGATAACCCCAGGGGGATATGAAGCATGTCCATTACAATCACCAGGATACAAACACTCAGAAGGACTTACAACCCTCATCTCTGTGCACACCTTATAGTCTTTATCTTCAAAGTGCTCTGAGGCCTGTACCCACAACACCCAAAAGGTCATCGAAAGCTCTGTGCCTAAGACTGGCCCAATGGAACACTTACCGTAAGACAGGTTTCAGAGTAGCAACCGTGTTAGTCTGTAGCCACAAAAAGAACAGGAGTACTTGTGGCACCATAGAGACTAACAAATGTATTTGAGCATAAGCTTTCGTGGGCTACAGCCCACTTTATTGGATGCATAGAATGGAACATATAGTAAGAAGATACATACACATACAGAACAGGAAAAGCTGGGAGTTGCCCTACCAACTTTAGGAGGCTAATCCCTGCCCCAGAGGGTTTACAATCTAAAATGACCAGACACACACACAAGTGACTTGACTAAGATCATGCAGAGGAGCTGGGATTAGAATCCAGATCTCCAAACTAGCTGGCCAAGGCCCTTCCCACTAGGGGAGGCTGTTGCTCACTGTATAGAATTTTGTTCATTAGAAGATGAATTCAGCTAGATGGTTTGGCACAAAAAGCAAAGCTCATCTCCATGCTGAGCTGAGGAGGTAAATATCTTATTTAAGAGCAACAGGAGAGAGCGAGAGAGTGCACTAGAGATAACTGTCCGGCTGAGAGCTGAAAAGCTAGTGAGTGGGACCTGAGGAGAGGTGAGAAGTGGCTGTTTAGCTCACTAGGAGCTTTCTAGCCATTTCTGATCTTTTTCCTTTCTGATTACAGAAAGTCACCACAGATACAAACACCAGACTTGTGATTCTTGCTATTCTTTGTTGAGTTTGGTGGTGGGTGTTTGATAGCAACTATTTTTGTAAATGATTCTCAGATTGTCTCCCAGGTTTGCAGGGTGGATGCTGTGGGACTGAAAGTCATGTTGCTTTTGCTGGGTTGAGCCTTCCTGGCCATGACCTGCGGAGCAGCTGTCTCTCATCTGGGTCACACATAACCAAGGACTGTGACAGGCAGGGTGGATGAGCTGTTATTTATGTCAAGTCTGCCTAACTGATTAGTGGGCATCCAGAGGAGTTAAGATAGCTGAGGTTGAGGTCTCTGAGCTGGGAGGTGATACAGAGCTCCAGGCTCCCCTTTCAGCACCACAGGCTGCTTTAGGAGGGATTATCCCAAACCATACGATACCCTATGTGGGTCAGTGCACTGTAGCCAGGCTGCCAGGAGCTCTGCATGGAGACAAAGCAGCAGGCTGATGCTGACGACTTTCCCCTCCTCCTCCTGTCAAGAACAAACATGAGTTTGAAGAGCCCAGCGGCTTTTCTCTGCTCCTGTATAAACAATGGAGCTGGGAAACCTGCCAGCGAGGAACAGAGATGAGAGCTGAATGAGAGTGTCAACAGCAAGGCTGAATGGGAAATGTCTTGGGCCTTATCCCCACCCACACCCCTACTTCCCCCTGCTGCTCCGTTAGCTCCAGCCATTACCCCACTGGTTTGGCTTGTCAGCTGGCTGGGGCTGCATGGAGCCCTCACTCTCCCTTGGGACAGCGGGGGGCAGGCTAGCCCTAGACTCGAGGGCAGACGACCTGCATGCAATTCCAGCTGCATGTCCTCAGTGACCTGGGATGAGTGACTTTTCCTACCTTGTGCCTCTGTTCCCTACATGTGAAGCATGGCTAATACGTCCTGCCTCCCAGGGCTCTGGCAAGGATGAAATCTAGGAGTGATTGCAAGGTGCTCAGACTACAGGTAAAGAGGGGCATATTAATAACTGCATAGCGAGGAGCGGGCCCCTTCTCATTTATTGCTCTCTCACCAGCTGCATGAGTCTGTGTTTGCTTCCAGCCATTCCCTGCTCAGCCTTTAGTTCACTGTGAACTGCAATATGGTGAGTGTCTTGGACTCCATAAGCACAGAGAGCTGCCCTGGGTTCTGCCCCGGGGTCTCTGGCTGGTGTGTAGTGTAGCCCATGTTTCAGCACAGCACCCCTCTTCTCCTCCCATTCACAATCATGTGACATCTCTGGGGTCACTATAACAATTGCTGCTGTGATAAAGGACTATGAGGAAAGTATTGATGCATCTGAGATTCCTTCAGGGGGATGACATAGCAGGAAACACAGAGAAGCCAGCACCCTGTGAACAGCAGATCTTGTTCGCCCAAGAGCAAATGAACTGTGGAGATCATTTTGAGAAGCTTTGTTCTCATCTAGAAATTTACCCTTTCCCCAGTGTTCTTCCTATCTGTTCTCGCCCACAAATCCCCTCTCATCCACCCACCTTTCCACCCCTTCACCACAAATTCCCATCCATCTATCCATCTGTCCATCCATCCATTCTTTTCCACAAATCCCCTCTCTTCAATCCAACCATCCCTTCCCCACACAACCCCCATCTCTCCTTCAGCATTTGATTTAGTTAGTGTTGGTCCTGCTTTGAGCAGAAGGTTGGACTAGTTGACCTCCTGAGGTCTCTTCCAATCCTAATCTTCTATGATTCTATGATCACCACTACTACCACCCTACCTGTAGGCCCCTCATGACTCTTTTTCTACTTCGTCCATTCTCCTTTCCTTTCTCAAGATTTTTGTGTTCTCCCACTCTGCCACTGGGTTCTGAGGACTGGGGCACGGGAAGGCTGACACTTCTTAATGCAGAATTCCTCAGTTTGTTGCAGACAGGCAGTTGTTCAGCCCATAGGATCCATCTAGTCATGACAGACTAAGACTTTGTGACACAGGAAGTAGAACTGTAGAAAACTGATAAGAGGAGCAAAAGGACACAAGGAGAACTCTATGGTCAGCAGAGTTAGGGAGAATATCCAGAAGTTTTCAAAGTATATTAAAAACAAATAGAATCCCAACAATGATATTAGAATCATAGAATCATAGAAGATTAGGGTTGGAAGAGGCCTCAGAAGGTCATCTAGTCCAATCCCCTGCTCAAAGCAGGACCAATTCCCAACTAAATCATCCCAGCCAGGGCTTTATCAAGCCTGACCTTAAAAACCTCTAAGGAAGGAGATTCCATCACTTCCCTAGGTAACCCATTTCAGTGCTTCACCACTCTCCGAGTGAAAATTTTTTTCCCAATATCAAACCTAAACTGCCTCCACTGCAACTTGAGACAATTACTTCTTGTTCTGTCATCTGCCAACACTGAGAACAGTCTAGATCCATCCTCTTGGGAACCCCCTTTCAGGTAGTTGAAAGCAGCTATCAAATCCCCCCTCATTCTTCTCTTCTGCAAACTAAACAATGCCAGTTCCCTCAGCCTCTCCTCATAAGTCATGTGCTTCAGCCTCCTAATGTTTGTTGCCCTCTGCTGGACTCTTTCCAATTTTTCCACATCCTCCTTGTAGTGTGAGGCCCAAAACTGGACACAGTACTCCAGATGAGGCCTCACCAATGTTGAATAGAGGGGAATGATCACATCTCTCGATCTGCTGGCAATGTCCCTACTTAGGCCACGTCTAGACTACGCGCCGTATCAGCGCATTAAAATCGATTGCTCGGGGATCGATATATCGCATCTAATCTAGACGGGATATATTGATCCCTGAGCGCGCTTATATGGATTCCGGAACTCCACCAACCCCAACGGAGTTCCGGAATCGACATGGCGAGCCGCGGACATCGATCCCGTATGGTGAGGAAGGGTGAGTAAACCGATTTTAGATATTCGACTTCAGCTACGTTATTCACGTAGCTGAAATTGCGTATCTAAAATCAATTTTACCCCGCAGTGTAAACCAGCCCTTACACAGTCCAAAATGCCGTTAGCCTTCTTGGCAACAAGGGCACACTGTTGACTCATATCCAGCTTCTCATCCACTGTAACCCATAGGTCCTTTTCTGCAGAACTGCTGCCTAGCCATTCGGTCCCTAGTCTGTAGCAGTGCATGGGATTCTTCCGTCCTAAATGCAGGACTCTGCACTTGTCCTTGTCCTTGTTGAATCCAATTTCATCAAATTTCTTTTGGCCCAGTCCTTGTCAAGCCGGGCCATAAAAACCTCTAAGGCTGGAGATTCCATCACCTCCCTAGGGAACCCATTCCAGTGCTTCACCACCCTCCTAGTGAAATAGTGTTTCCTAATGTCTAACCTAGACCTCCCCCACTGCAACTTGAGACCATTGCTTCCTGTTCTGTCATCTGCCAACACTGAGAACAGTTTAGATCCATCCTCTTTGGAACCTCCTTTCAAGTAGATGAAAGTAGCTATCAAATCCCCCTCCCTCTTCTCTTCTGCAGACTAAACAAGCCCAATTCCCTCTGCCTCTCCTTGTAAGTCATGTGCCCCGGCCCCCTAATAAGTTTTGTTGCAATTATTGGTCCATTGGTAGATGGAAATGCTAGAATTATCAACAATAATGTAGAAAAGGCAGAAGTGTTCAATAAGTATTTGTTTTGTATTTGAGAAAAAACAGATGATGTAGCCATGTGATAACACTCTTTCCATTCCATTGGCATCTCAGGAGGATGTTAAACAGCAGCTACTAAAGATAGACGTTTTTAAAATCAATACATTCAGATAACTAACATTCAAGAGTTTTAAAAGATCTGGCTAAGGAGATCACTTAACCAATAATATTGATTTTCAATAAGTATTGGAACACTGGGGAAGTTCCAGAAGACTGGAAGAATGCTAGTGTTATGCCATTATTTAAAAAGGGTAAATGGGATGTCCTGGGTAATTATAGGCTGTCAGTCTAAGATTGATCCTGGGCAAAATAATGGAGTGACTGATACAGGACTTGAATAATAAAGAATTAAAGGAGAGTAATATAATTAATGTGAATCAACATGTGTTTATGGAAAATGGATCATGTCAAACTAACTTGCTACCTATTTTTGAGGAGATTATAAGTTTAATTGATAAAGGTAATCATGTTGATATAAAATACTTAGACTTCTGTAAGGCATTTGATGTGGTACCACATAAATTTTTTATTAAAAAACAAGATAGATATAAAATAAACATAGCACTCATTAAATGGGTTAAAAACTGGCTAACTGATAAATCTCAAAATGTGACTGTAAAGGGGGACTCATCATTGTACAAGTATATTTTCAGTGGCATCTGGCAAGGATTGGTTCTTGGCTCTATAATCTTTAATATTTTTATTAATGACTTGGAAGAAAACATAGAATCATCACTGATGAAGTCTGCAGATGACACAGAAATTAGGAAGTGGCAATAATGAAAAGGACAGATCATTGATGCAAAGCAATCAGGACCAGTTAGTAAGCTGGGTGCCAGCAAACAATATGTGTTTTAATATGGCTTAATGTAAATGTACAGATCAGGGAAAAAGAATGTCATCCATAATTACAGGATGGGGGATTCTGTCCTGGGAAGCAGGGACTCTGAAAAAGATTTGGGAGCACTGGTGAATAATCTGCTGAACACAAGCTCCCAGTGCAAAGCTGTGGCCAAATGGGTTAATGTGATCCTTGCTGTTCTGAGAGCCATCCTGGCTCCCGATTTCCTGTGTTCAAAGCAATAACCTTTAAAGCCTGTTTGTTCACACCTGTCCTTTGTCTCTCACTGTAACCATGCTGAGTTCACTTGTTCAGCCTTCCCAGGCCTTATGTGTTAATGTTCAGACACTGGGGCACCTGTTGTCTCTTCTGGATTGGTCATTCAGACATGTTCATTTCAGCCAGTTCATGTTAAAGTATCTGATTTCAACCCAGACAGCATAAGTGATACTGGGCCAAACCTCATTCCCTTTTAGACTCAGTGCATAGAAGTACATAGTGAAAAGAGTAAGGCACACATAGAAATCAGAAAGATATTACTGAAATTCCCACATTTAGTACACATACAAAACCATTATAGTGTATATGAAGTGGATTAGAAACTGGCTAACTGATATATTTCAAAAGGTAGATGTTAATGCAGAATCATCAAAATGTGTGTGTGTTTTAGTGAGGTCCCAAAGGAATCAGTTCTCAGCCCAACTCTATTTAATATTTTTATTAACGATCTGAAAGAAAATATACAATAATGGCTGATGAAGTTTGCTTGTGACACTGGTGGAGCGGTAAATAATTACAGGTCAGTTATAAAGAGACCTGGATTGCTTGAGGAGCTGGGTGCAACCAAACAACCTGCATTTTAACAGACTCAAATGCAAGATCATATGTCACAGATCAAGGAATGTAGGTCATACTTATAAGATGGGGGACTGTATGCTGAAAAATAGTGATTCTGAAAAGGAATGAGAAGTTACAGTAGATTACAAAATGAACATGAAATCCCAGTGCAAGGCTTGGATGTATAAATAGGTGATATTGAGTAGGGAATTGGTATGACTTCAGTAAACTGCATTGCTAGAATATTATGTCTAGTTCTTGTGTCCACACCTTTAAAAGGATGCTGAAAATTATTAATCATTCACAAAAGATCCACAGGAATTGTTCTGGTTCTAGAAAAACCTGTCTTATATTTAAGATTAAAGAAACTCAATCTGTTTAGTTTGTTCAAGAGAAGGTTAAGAGGTGGCTTGATCGTGGTCTGTAAGTACCTACATGAGCAGAAAATTTCTGAGAGTAAAGGTATCTGTAATTTAAGAGAAAAAACGATAGCAAGATCTAGAAGATGGATGCTAAAGCTAAAAAAATTAAAACTGAAAAAATTGCACGTTATTTCAACAGTAAAGGTAACTAATGAATGGAACATCTTATCGGGGAAGCAATGACCATGAGATGGTCAAGTTCAGGATCCTGACACAAGGAAGAAAGGAGAGCAGCAGAATACGGACCCTGGACTTCAGAAAAGCAGACTTTGACTCCCTCAGGGAGCTGATGGGCAGGATCCTCTGGGAGAATAACAAGGGGGAAAGGAGTCCAGGAGAGCTGGCTGTATTTTAAAGAATCCTTATTCAGGTTGCAGAAACAAACTATTCTGATGTAGAAAGAATAGTAAATATGGCAGGTGACCAGCCTGGCTTAACAGTGAAA
>NC_133793.1:21477370-21483801 GCF_003597395.2 Chelonoidis abingdonii | reverse complement strand
AAAGGGTTGGTCCTGGGGCCGGTTTTGTTCAATATCTTCATTAACAATCTGGAGGATGGGGTGGACTGCACCCTCAGCAAGTTTGCAGATGACACTAAACTAGGAGGAGTGATAGATACGCTGGAGGGTAAGGACAGGGTCCAGAGTGACCTAGAAAAATTAGAGGATTGGGCCAAAAGAAATCTGATGAGGTTCAACAACGACAAGTGCAGAGTCCTGCACTTAGGACGGAAGAATCCCATGTACTGCTGCAGACTAGGGACATGGGTGGCAGGTTTGTAGAAATTTTGGTGGTGCCCAGAACCTGCCCCCCACAACTCCACCCACCCCAAACTCTGCCCCCTCACCTGCCTAAGGCTCTGGGAGGGGGTTGGGTGGGGGAAGAAGGTCTGGGGTGCAGGTCCTGGGCTGGGGATTAGGGTGCAAGAGGGGTGCAGGGTGCAGGCTCTGGGATGGAGTTTGGGTTCTGGGTTCTGAGTGCAGCCTCTGGGCTGGGGCAGGGGGTGGGTGTGCAGGAGGGATGCAGGCTCTGGAATGGAGTTTGAGGGTAAGATGCAGTGCAACGGGAGGGGGTGCAGGCTTTGGGAGGGAGTTTGAGGGCAGGAGGGTGTGTGTGGAAAGGGGGAGGGGGTGCGCAATCTGGGAGGGAGTTTGGGGTTAGGAGGGGGTGTAGGGGTGAGGCCTGTGGGGCTGAGGATGAGGGGTTCATAATATAGGAGGAGGATCAGAGCTGGAGCAGAGGATTAGGGTGCAGGGATGAGGGTTCTGCCTGGAGATGAGGGTTTGGGCTGTTGGAGAGACTCAGAACTAGGGCAGAAGGGCAGGGTAAGGGCAGCCGGCTTTGCATTAGTGAATGGGGGGCACTAGGACTCTGGGGCAGCAGACAGCAGGTGCTGCCGGGACCAGGGCTCTGCCGAGTAATGCGCTACTCCAGCAGCACAAGCAGGCACGGGAGAGGCGTGTGCTGCTTTCTCTCGGGCAAGGACACAGGGGCGGGGGGAGACCCGTGGGAGGGGGATTTGCGGTGGATGGTGGCAGGCAGAGGCCGGGGCCCACTCCAGGGAGGGATGGGGCAGAGACCCAGCTCCAAATATTGCTGGAGCTCGGGCACCACAAAAGATTATAACCCGCTGCCTATGCGTGACTGGGAGCCTTGAGGGGATGGCCCTAGGCCAGCTGTGTGCTCCTCAGGGAAGTCACTGTAGCTTTCTATGCCTGCCAAATCACACTGCAACCTCATCTCTCAGTCATGGTGATGGTAGCCGAGCTGCTGCCTGGCAGCTTTCGGAGGTTGCAATGGCCAGAACCAACAGAGGGCCTGATTCTCCCCTGCTCTGTCGTCGTGTCATTTAACCAGTGCCAAGTGCATGCAAAATCCTATCAACTCCTAATGCTTCCCTCCCTCACAGCCATGGTAGCATTTCACCTTACTTGGTCTTGGCCCTATTGCAAAGGGCTGGTGCCACCTCGAGGGAGAAAGGGGGACTGAATGGAACTCTTCCTAATTTGAGTATGCAGCACACTGCAGAGGCTACTGGCTATAAATCCGTGTTCCTACTTCTAACAGTGAATGTTTTAAACAGATTCGTCTTTGTTCCCCCTTCCCTGGAGCATGTGTTTGGGATGGGCTTGGTGTTACCCTCACTAACTGCCCTCCCATGAGGCTGCCAGACGATGGGGACCTTCAGCTGGGGTGAACCTCAGAAACCAGGCTTCAGTTGGCCTCTTCTCTGAAATGCTATGTGGAGTCTCAGTTTAGCAGGAGTGGGCAACTGGAGCTGGAGGGGCTGATATGTGATCCTGACATGAGTCATGGTGCCTCAGTAACATAGTCCACGGAGAAGTATTTGATTTAAGCCCACGTGCCCCTTACTGGGTTGTATGGCTGTTTAATGAATACGGTGGTGTGACGCAGTAGGAAGTGCGATAGATTGACCTGGGAATGTCATCTAGTTTTACTGGGACTATTTGCATTGGGGATGGGATAGCAGGGGATGATTTTACTTGAGAGTTACCTGAACTTGTAACCTAAGCCAGGAGGGGGGAGGTGGCAGGTGACACCTTTGCTTGGAAAACTGGACAAATGGAGGGGAGGAGCTGGGGGGAAGGGAGAGAGAAACGGCTAGAGGGGGGTTTGCTTTCAGTTTTGGGCTGGGTGTTGAAACGCAGGGAACCCCAAAGCTGGGATCTAAGCTCCCTAACCCCCCCCAGAAAGACTTGACTGAGGGGTCCTGTTGTACCTACATGCTCTGCTTGGGACTGCATTCCTGTCATCTAATAAGCCTTCTGTTCTCCTGGCTGGCTGAGAGTCATAGTGATTCACAGGAAGAGGGGTGCAGGGCCCTGACTCCCCCCACTCTGTGACAGATAGATTGATGGATCGTTATTAACGCTACAGAGTGGACAGTGTGAGGCAGATTTCAGAATGTTCTGCTCTGTCAGGGGTTAGAGGGACACTGGTTAAAGCCAGTCTCTTCCCCGTATGATAAAACTCTCTGTAAACAGCGAGCCATTCTTGGCTATTACCTCTCCCCAGTGGATCACAGAACCATGCTGGATTTGTAGGAACTGTAACGTATTTAAATGGAAGCCTTCACCACCTGTTCTGTCCCGAATTATGATTGGGAAAATAATATAGTTAAAATATTATATAAGTAAAAAGGTCGCAATTATTTAAATGCATGGCAATTCACCAAGCCCCTCAGCTATAGCAGGGGCTGGTTAGTGTCACTATTTATGGGCATCGCTGTGCTGCTCCCAACCCACTCCAGCATGCTCCTGGCAGGGTGTGGGAGTGTAGGATGGCACAAGCATGGCGTGCAGAAAGGTGCTCAGCTGAATGGGTGCACCATAGCTGCTGGAACTAGTAATGCTGGAGGTGCTGCTGTACCCCCTGGCTTGAAGTAGTTCCCATCACATACAGGCTTTACAGTTTGGTCAGTAGGTCTCAGCACCCCCATTCTATAAACTGTTCCTGCATCCCTGGGGTGCACTGCATTGCCTGTGTCACCAACTCAATAGCACTAGCACTTGGGAATAAAGATGTTTCCAGCAGGACAGCATGCTCAGCAGCCACAAGGGGGTGCTGTGAGACCTGTATCATTGTACCCATGGGGAGATGGGGCTCATGAACAATGACAGTGCAGGTGCCACTACGTTCACAGGCAGCCACAGGATTGAACACTTACTGCACCAAGGAACTGAATACAGGAAGGATGGCAGAGGCTGAGGAGGCAGGGAAAGTGCAGCTATCCCGTCTGCAGGTTTAATAGACTCATAGAATATCAGGATTGGAAGGGACCTCAGGAGGTCATCTAGTCCCACCCCCTGCTCAAAGCAGGACAAATCCTCAACTAAATCATCCCAGCCAGGCCTTTGTCAAGCCTGACCTTAAAAACCTCTAAGAAAGGAGATTCCACCATCTCCCTAGGGAACCCATTCCAGTGCTTCACCACCCTCCTAGTGAAAAAGATTTTCCTTATATCCAACCTAAACCTCCCCCACTGCAACTTGAGACCATTACTCCTTGTTCTGTCATCTGCCACCACTGAGAACAGTCAAGATCCATCCTCTTGGGACCCCCCTTTCAGGTAGTTGAAAGCAGCTATCAAATCCCCCCTCATTCTTCTCTTCTGCAGACTAAACAATCCCAGGTCCCTCAGCCTCTCCTCATAAGTCATGTGCTTCAGCCCCCTAATGTTTGTTGCCCTCTGCTGGACTCTTTCCAATTTTTCCACATCCTTCTTGTAGTGTGGGGCCCAAAACTGGACACAGTACTCCAGATAAGGCCTCACCAATGTTGAATAGAGAGGAATGATCATGTCCCTCGATCTGCTGGCAATGCTCCTACTTATACAGTCCAAAATGCCATTCGCCTTCTTGGCAACAAGGGCACACTGTTGACTCAGGGGAAATTCATAATGCCCGACGGCTTGCAAACCAAGCAAAACATTGGCAGGGTGGCAGAAGGAGCTGTTGTGATGACACAAGAAGCTCCTTTGATCCCATGATTTTCAGGGTTGGGCACATGGGCAGAGCTCTATGAGAGAACCTCCAGGCTGAGGACACAGGTATGCCCTGCCACTGGGCCCTGCCTACGTGTATGGCTCTAGAGCAGAGACAGTGTCCTGAGGCAGTGGTAGGCAGGGGAGTGTGGAGTTGTGGGGAAGTGGTGCTGCTGGGACCCGGCAAAGGAGAATCACTGGGGCTGCGAGAAGAGGGGAACTGGGGAAGTGATGCCACGGGCCCCAGGGAAAGAAGTTCTGGGGCAGCAGGAGGCAAAGGAGTATTGCTGCTGGTCAAGAAAGTAGTAAGACGTGGATGTATGTCGCATTGGTGGAGCCAGACCTGGTGATAAGGGTTGAGGCCTGTGAAAACAGGCGTCAAAGAGACAGGGTTGCTCAATATCTGGTTTTCAGCTGGACACCTGCTCAAACAGGGAGCCTGGTGGGCTGTTAAAAGTCTGGTTGGTGGCACAGCAGAGCTAAGGCAGGCTTCGGGTCTGCCCAGCTCCACGCAGCTCCTGGAAGCAGCCGGCATGTTCGGTTCCTAGGTGTAGGGGCGGTTAGGGGGGCTCTGCTCGCTGCTCCCACCCCAAGTGCCTGCTCTGCAGCTCCCATTGGCCAGGAACCGAGACCAATGGGTGCTGCTGGGGCAGTGCCTGTGGGTGAGGGCAGTATGCAGAGCCCCCTGCCCCTCCTCCCAGGAGCTGAGTGACATGTCACCACTTCTGGTAGCCACCTGCACCAAACCCCTGCTTAAGCCCTGAGCCCCCTCTCACACCCAAACTCCCTCCCGGAGCCCCTTCCCACACCTAGAACCCCTCATTTCCTGCCCCACCCTGAAGCCTGCACACCCAGCCCAGAGCCGATATCTCTTCCCATATCCCAACCCTCTGACTCATCCCGGAGACCCCTCCCACACTCTAAACCCCTTGGTCCCACTCCCCAGCCTGGAGCCACCTCCTGCACCCCAAACCCCTCATCCCCAGCCACACCCCAGCACCCGCACCCGCAGCCAGAGCCCTCACCCCCTCCTGCACCACAACACCCTGCCTCAGCCAAATGAAAATGAGGAGGGGGGATGAAGTGAGTGGGCTGGGGGCCTTGGAAAGGGGCCAGGGCAGGGCCAGTGCAATGGTGTTTGATTTTCTGTTGGATTTAAAGTTGACAATCCTAAAAAGAGCCAGTTTTAGTCAGTCTCGATCTCAGCAAACCCGCTGTGCTGTGCACTGATGCGTCTAACATTGGAGTAGGTGCAGTGCTAATGTAGGGTGGCTAATGCAGTCCCCCATCACCTTCTGAAGTTAAAAAAACTGACCCTCACTGAACAGAACTATGCTGTCTTTGGAAAGGAATGTTCTGCCCTAGTTACGCAACTTAAGACTTATCTGTATAATAGAAAATATAAAGAGCTAACAGACAACTCCCTGCTCAAATGGTTGTGCCAAGCCAAAGGGACCAATTCCAGACTATTATGCTGGAGCCTAGATCTACAGAAATGTGACAAAGAAACAGCCCAGATCAAAGGAAATGGAAATATCAGGGCAGGTGCCTTGCCAAGAGTAGGGGGACACTGAGGCATGCTCAGGGGTGTCAGAGACACCCCTTCCTACACCATTTTTGTGTTGGGGATGTGACACTAGCAGACCAGGTGCCAGATCATGCCAAAGTCCCCATGCCAAAGGCCCCACTGAACACTGAGAAATACATGGCTGGAGCCAAGCTGACTCACCTGTGTGTTAGTGGTGTTCAAAATGGCATTAAAATGACAAGAAATTGTTTCATGTTTAGCCTGCATGGAATGCTTGTGAGTTGCTGCCGGCATTCATCTACTTACAGCAGCTGCAGCCCACCTTGGTAATATTTGAGCATTTGCACTGTGAGCCTCTGTGACTGTGTAAGTCATCAGACAGGAGAGATACATTACCTAGTGTGAAATGCTGCTCTCCAACAGAAGGTGTTATGTTCTGCTCTACTAGGAAGGCCTAGCGACACCAGACAGATTAGGGTGGAACATTAAAGAGGACAAAAGATTTTGTTGTTCGCGCTCTCCTCCCGCTGCATGAAGAGTCTTGCAAGTGAATTCCTCCCATCAGCTGATGCAGCTCGAAGCAGAAGGAAGGAAGAAAGGGATAAAAACCTCTATCAAGGAGGAACTAGATCTTTTTGCTGCTTGGACTGACGGGCCAGGATTACTAGGCATAAACAAAAGATCCCCAGTGCTTAGCCTAGGTTAGCCCTAAAGGACATATAGAGCTTAGTTATCATAGATGCCTTCTACTACTTTTTTAAACTTAAGAGTGGAACTCATTTATGTGTATCTATGTTCATAGGTGCAGACTTCTCCTCTACCCGGGGGTGCTCGACCTCCCCCTTGCTCCGCCCCCGACCCTGCCCTCACTCCACCCCCTCCCCAAACCCCCCCCTGCC
>NC_133793.1:21443300-21477360 GCF_003597395.2 Chelonoidis abingdonii | reverse complement strand
CCCCCCTGCCCCACCTCTTCCCCCCCTCCCCTGAGCATGTTGTGTCCCCGCTCCCCTCCCTCCTTCCTGGAGCTGACCTGCATGGTGCAAAACAGCTGATTGCGGTGGGTGGGAGGTGCTGGGAGGAGTGATCAGCGGGGCAGGCGAGAGGTGCTGGGGGGATGGGGAGGGAGAGTGGGGAGCTTGGCTTGCCATGGGCGCTAATTTTTCTCTGTGGGTGCTCCAGCCCTGGAGCCTATGTCTATGTTTGTAAATAATTTTCATTTCCTTTAACTAGTTAATAAAACTTCAGATTGTTTATTGTAAGATTGGAATAAGCGTTGTCTTTAGTGTGAGATCTAAAGGGCAACTAACCTGGGACAGGTGACTGGTCCTTTGGGGCTGAGAGTAACCTGAATATTTGTGTGATCCTCAGTGTACGGGACCACTGTGGTGAGACAGATTGGAGTCTCCAAGGGGACTCCATGGTCTGGCTGTCACACAGTTTGAGGAGTTTACACTTAATAGTGGGTTGGTGAAATCCAAGTAGAGAACTCACAGCCAATCTGGAGTTTGTGCATGTTTCCGAACAGTATGCCCTGAGTCTGCCTTGCTACTCATGCTCTTGAGTCACTGCCAGACAGCCTGACATATCTGTGTTGGTCCCAGGATATTAGGGAGACAAGGTGGGTGAGGTGATAGCTTTTAGAAGTTGGTCCAGGAGGGAGAAGTTGGATGGGGTGGAGGTTCTGTGGGGGCAGTCAGGGGATGGGGAACAGGGAGGGTTGGGAGTGGGAGTCCCAGGGGGCCTGTCAGGGGGCAGGGATGTAGATAGGGGTCGGGGCAGTCAGGGGACAGGGAGCAGGGGGGTTGGATAAGACGGTGGGATCCTGGGGGGCAGTTGGGGTGAGGGATCCTGCGAGGGGGTGGTCAGGGGATGAGGAGCAGAGGGTGGTTGGATAGGTGGTGGTAGTCCCGGGGGGGCTGTTAGGGGTCGGAGGTGTGGATAGGGGTCAGGGCAGTCAGGGGACAGGGAGCAGGGGGGTGGTTAGGGGGTGGAGGTCCCAGGAGGGGGTGGTCAGGGGACAAGGATGGATTGGGAGTTCTGAGGGGGGCAGTCAGGGGGTGGGAAGTGGGAGGGGACAGAGAGGGGGCAGGGGCCAGGCTGTTTGGGGTGCACAGCCTTCCCTACCCGGCCCTCCACACAGTTGCAAAACCCTGATGTGGCCCTCAGGCCAAAAAGTTTGCCCACCTCTGCTCTTGCATCTGGCACTCCCATCTAGTGGTGGAAGAATGAAAAGAATCCTGGCAACCATTGTTCTTGCAGAAAACTCCTCTCCAATAGAAGTTCTCTTCAAAGCCTAATAGGCATGTGGGATGGGTCTGGACAGCTGCAGGCAATTGCTATTAGCTGTAACCCTCTCTACGAGGTCTATTTAACCCGTTGTCTTATTAGGGAGACAAAGGTGCAATTTCCAGAAAGGTCTGCTAGGTTTTGAGCTGCCCTGCCCATCCAGCAGATCTCACTTTGATTTGGCTTTCTGTATCTTTCATGATTGAAATGCAAGTAGCCCTAGGAATTTATTATCCCATCCATTAGATGTGCTTTGTAAGCCAGGACTTGAGGTTCGTATCTCTGACTTCCAGGGTAAGCAGTCATGCCTGCTTTTGTTTACCAGGGATACTTAAGGGGCTTGTAGCTGAGCCGAGCCATTACGATGAGTGGATCCCTGCCAGCATGGGGCTGCAAAGGCATTTTGCCCACCTTCAGCAAAAACTGAACAGTG
Organism: Chelonoidis abingdonii; assembly: GCF_003597395.2. Classification (NCBI taxonomy): domain Eukaryota; kingdom Metazoa; phylum Chordata; order Testudines; family Testudinidae; genus Chelonoidis; species Chelonoidis abingdonii. The sequence goes on along the minus strand of NC_133793.1, from coordinate 21,475,594 downwards.
CACTGGGGTATGCAGTGGGAATTAGCTGTCAAGGCTGAGTTATATCTCCTGCTCTGAAGGGAGTGGGAAGAGGAAAGGTGGGGAATAACCTATCTAAACAAGTTTATACACGCATATGATTTTGTAATGCCCTGCCTGGAAGAGACACGCAGCTACATTGTGGAAAAGCATGAAGATTGTATTATAAAGTTCCTTGCAGCCTGTGGATAAATCATGCATGGGTCTTTCCTCCTAGCATAATACTTGTACCTGGTTCCACCTCTGCATCCCTCTTGTTAGATGTGAGTATAGTTGGATAGCTAACACAGTTTCACAGAAACAGCCCAGAAACACCCCAAAAAATGAGGTACTGCCTTCCTCACTTCCGCTGCAGAAATTCCATGGGGGTGAAGAAGGTGGAGCAGGGAGGGATAGTAAGGCAATTCCTTCTTGCTGCTATTTTCCCATGTAGGTAAATCACAGCACAGGAGGGGATTTCAGCACAGGGCTTTCTCTCTTTTGGGGAGAGACCAGATGGAGAGCAGCGATCAGGGCTCTCCCACTAGGAGTAGGGAAGGGGACCAGCCTGCCAACTGGAATACATAAAATAACAATAATGACTGAGACTGGGTAGAGAGGGTAGTAGGATCCTGGGTTCTAATCCCAGCTGAGCGACTAGCTCCCTGGAAAATCCTGAGGAAAGTTCTCGGGTAGGGAATGAGGTAAGTGCCAGGCAGCACCCTGAAAACCAGACTCAGCAGTGGCGATGACCTTTCCTGGGGAATCCCACCTTCCCCCCCCCATAACACATGGATAGTCAGCAGATAGGCAGGCTGTTTATAAATACCATGGCTAGAAGATTTGGTTGGAGACTGTATGTCCTGAGACCAGATGCTGATTCACAACTGAATTTTCTCAGGAAACATATTGTGTTTTCAAATCCATTTCACTGCTAAATTATCTCATTTGCAAATTGCTTTGCCCAAATTCAGGTCCCATTGGTTAGCACAAGGTGACTATTGATCCCTTGGTACCAAGGGGATCCTCTGGGGCATGAGACAGGATGCTCTGGTATCTCTGATGCCTGGCCACCTGCATGACCTCCCATTACCAGAGCATCTGGGTGTCTTGCAATCTCTAACATATGTATTCTGCCTCACAGCCCTGCTGGCGGGGAGGGGGCGGGCAGTGCGATGAGCCCCACTTTGCAGATGGGGATCTGAGGCCAGAGATGAGGTGACGTGCTAAGGTCAGACAGGACAGATGTGCAGGAGCAGGGAACTGAACCCAGGCCAGTATCTTAAACCATGGTGACACCCTCTGCTTCCTTCACAGGAAGGTTCCACGTGTGCCAGTCCAGATATTGAACTGTATCATATAAGGTCAAGTGAGATCCTGCTCCCAACCCTGACATTCCTCCCACCTTGCAGGACCAGCGGGCACAGGTGGAAGCATGCACACACGAGGGCTGAGCTGAGGGGAAGGGATGGGGAGCTGCCTTGCTTTGAAGCTAACTAACTTTGGGCATAGATAAGACTCACAGCCAGAGGGACCCTACAGGATTCCAGCTCTGCACCCCAGCATCCAACCCAGGTGGGAACACACAAAAGCTGTCCAAACTTTTCCCCATTCTTAGAATGATACTGGAACCACCCCCACTGCCCTGTCACCACATTCTGAGCGACTCAGATATGTTTCTGGCCACAGCCAGCACCATCTGGAAGAGTTTAAGTCCCATTTTGAAGGCTTTTTGGCAATGTCTCTATGGGACTATCTGGTTACACCTGGCACCACCACATGCTCCAGAGGGTTGCAGGGGAGGCAGCCACTTGCAGATGATGAATTTTGGGGAAGAAACCTACTACCAGCCCCCAGAAAGTTCCCAGATGTCCTGTCGCTCTTGCCTTCCCTGTCTTTGTCTTACCTATGTAGGGTGTAAGCTCTCAGGGCAGGGACTCTGCTACTTTGTGTTTTGTGCAGCAGTGAGCACATCGAGGGCTGGTTCCTACCACCCTCAGAGACATTTTTTTATGAATTACAACAGTAACAAGAGGGGAGCAGACCAGAGAGTAGCCCAAAATGGGTGTTGGAGGCAGAGGGCCTTCTGGCTGGCACCAGTGGCTGCTAGATGGGAAGCAGTGACCTGATCACCCTCAGACAAGGGAGAAGAGGCCACAGCAGGAGGGGAGCCTGTCGTGGGAGAAGGGCTATGGAGGTTTCCTTAGCTTCTTCACCCAGAGTTCCAGTCATTCAGCAAAATGCTTACCTGAACCAAACTAAAACTCCAAGCCTGACAGGAATCACTGGTCCCTGAGCAGCACAAACACTCAGCCTCCTGGACATGTGGTACCAAGCGATGATCCTTTGAAGGCCAGAGAGAAACCTGAAGGAGGAATGCCCCAGAGAGAGAGTTTGAAGCTCAGGGCAGTCTCATCTCATCAGCAGCCCCTTGTGGAGAGACAACCAGTCTATGGCAGGTGCAACTCTAACACCCAATTGGCCTTAGCTTAGAATCACTCTGCGGAAGCCTGTGGGATGAGTGGAAGCTTGGTTGTTTTTTGATGCAAATAGCATTGGCCCAGGTTGTGTGAACTCTGATTTGGGACCAAGTGTTCCAGTGAAACCCACTCCACTTGACTTGGAGGTAGTGAACCAGGCAGACTGGTAGATCTGTCCAACAGCCACTTGCTCCACCTCCTGCTCCTCCTTCATGTCAACATCTCCATCTTATTAATGACCCCAGCTGCAAATGGGAATCCAGGTGCCATTTGTGACAAAGGCGGGACCGTGTCCTCCACATCCTGAGGCCTGAGGAAGAAAAGAGAAGCCAATGAAGGAAACTGCTGGTAATGGCAGTAGCATCTCACCTCTGCTGATGTGATGCAACTGCAGCTCCAGCAAGAGGTTAAGAGAAGAAAGTGACAGGTCATGTCACTAGTATAATGAAGGCAGGGGTCTAGGGAGCTGCAGCAGTGGTACTGGGGATGTCAGGCAGAGAGAAGTGGGATAACACTTAGTGGGTCTTGCTGATGTTTGACAGGAGATCCTGGAACCCCCGGGAAGACTGTCTTACAATTTTTTGCCTGGAGGCCTGTGTTGGGGAAGGGCTGCCAGCTTATTCTGTACACTACCTTGGATGTGTCCTAAGTTCACATCAGCCAGAGGAGATTTCAGCTGAGAAGGTGGCATTGCCTCATCCCCAGTGAGGAGAGGTCTTTCCAGGGGCCTGGGGACTTTCACCAGTCTTACCATGAGTCAGTTTTACAAATGGCCTTGCCTTCAACTCCACCTGCTTCATCAGTGCTGGCCCCTGAACTCCCATTCCCTTCAGAAGTACAGTTTAAGACTAGGAAGTGTGCTGCATCTGCTCCCACTCCAGATCTTTGGCAGCACCTTCCATGGCTATTTAGTCAGCATCAGAGTCAGCTTCCGGTACTGCAGATGCTGGGAACTCTAATGACCTTGGACAAGCAGGCTTGGGACATGCCTGGGGTGGGCTGCTGGTGGTGGCACCCCAGAGTAAGTGTTCCAAAAGGCAGGCTTGCTCATTGCTAATAGTCCTACTAACCAATCTGGGAGCTTGTTGGGCTGTGGATGTACCAGGCAGACTCTCCCTGTGGGAGCTATCACATCTCTGCAGTGTGCAGGCATGTGTGATTGCATTGAGAACGTGCAGACTCTAGTGGTACCTGTATGTTTCATGCTTGTAAATGACCATCTAATAGTAGTGTCCCTGCTAAAAGTGAACGGTGAATGCCTGGCTCATCTGTCCTGCAATCAGTGTGCATGATTCTGTGTTTCTCAGTAGTTAGCAGGGTCCATCCTCTGGCTGCTCTAACTTCCCCTCAGAAAGGGTTAATATTTCTACTGGGCACTGGTAGACTGTGCTAGGGCTCTGCCATACCACACTTCAGCTGCCTAAATGCAGGATCTGATTCACTAATGGGTCAGCTTGGCCATTCCTGGGTGACACACAAACCCTTTAAGCTGCCGCCTGCCACTGCATGGGCCTCTGGTTACAGTTAAGTTCCTGGTGTGATTTAGCATCATTCTCAGCTCTGTGAGTCCAGTTCTTGGGAAGAATCCAAGTAATCAGAAGTTTTTCCCATCTGTCTCTGCTCCCTTGGGTTTGGCTTTGGCACAAACAACTGCTGCCAGTTTAATTTCATTCTGTTTCCATGAGTCAAACGACTTGCTGAGAAGAAAGTTTGTTTTGCAATGGGTTGTTTGGTAACAGCCTCTGGCCCAGCCAGCACTACTCAAAGTGCACAGGTTCAACCCCGTCTCACACTAATGACATCATGAGCAGTGCCACTTGAGGTCAATGCAAATCAGGAATAAGAGAGAGGAGAATCAGGCCCTTCCACCTCATTCTCTTTGGCCCAGACAGACTTGTAATCTTCATCAGCACCACTTTCTGCTTGAAATGCTTTTAATTAGCTGCTCATTCAGTCATCATAGCCATTTCTGCTGCCTCAGCAAAACACACACCGCACTTCTTGCTCCACAGCAAAAGGCAAACGGCTTCATTTAATCATAATCACTGGCATTTTCTGCAATGGTTCCCTGGTCTGCAGTCTCTTTTGACTGCCTCACTGTTACTCGACAGGTAGAGATGTGTGACTGACTCATGTCTAGTCTACTGCTCCGGTACCTCCTGACCCAGTTACAGTGGACCTTCCCCAGCACCCAGGGGAGTCAATGGATAGAGCCCCTTTGACCTCAGTGGCCTTTTGGATCAGAAGTGAGACAAGCTGAGCACGGATCCTTGCAGGTTAGGTTGAAGACGTGACCCTCAGCTGAGACCTACTCAGTACTCCCCAGTGAACATGTCATTGGATTCCACCCAGGGGAGAGCATGGTGCAGTGAGTTGCTTTACTGCCCTTACTCACAAGGATGTGGGTTCAAATTCTGGTTGCTCTCATGAGAGAAATGAGTCTGGAGTGGGAGGCTTGCATTGTGTTCACAATAAGAACAATGGGACACTTAGTCTTTTCAGGCCAGAAGTTTTGAGTACCTGGAAAAGGACAATTACACTGGAAAAGCTTAGGCAAACAGGCTCCAGGTGTCACTATGTGCTACAGCTATAATGGGCCTGATCCTCAGGCACCTAAACCTTTTTCACACTAGTACAACTCATTTGATTTTGATGGAGTCATTCCTGATTTACCCCAGTGGAAGGGACAGGGGAATCAGCCCCACTGTGTTTATAAGAGAACCGAACGCTCTGGGGGATTGGCTGGGATTTATTATGCAGTTTCCAAAAGAAGTGCCAGGCACTGAAACTCCATAGAAACCAAGAACAAAGGATCATCCCTTCCAGGGTTCTGCTCCTTCCTTTAATGTTATGTGGAGTAGATCCCTGCCTAACATAACCTAATTCTCCTCACTGCCGGCACAACACGTGCCCCTCCATGCAAAGCCATGCTCCGGCTGCTTTGTTGCAAGGTAACATTGAGTTAATTCATATGAAGCTCTGGTGGGATTTCCCAGGCAATTCTCTCCTGCAGAGGAATTTTGCTGAATTTGCAGAAGAGTTTAGACTGTGTGTGTGGGGGGCGGGGTTCGTATTTCCCCAAGTTTCCTAACTGTCTCCTCTCCCTATTGACCCGTATGTCAATCAAGTGTGGCAGCTGACAAAGGACAGTGATACAGCCAGACTGTTTGCATTTAGGAACTTCCGAGCCATATAAATTATTCAGTGTCTTTCCCCAGGCTTCCTTCAAGGTCACATTGGTAGGCTGTGTGATCTGATGAAAGGGAATAAGAAAAACCTACAACCTGAAAACTGATCCAAAGCTCTTACTGCAGCCAGCAATGTAAGCCTGCTCCCTTCTGTTCTGATTGGCTCACTCACTGCACTTAGGAAGGACACGCTTTCAAGATGATTATGAAAGAAATTATGTATTCAGGTATTCAAAGACCTGGCTGACTCCTTCCTCCAGTGGAATCATATGGCCGAGTGCATGCTACTTATGTAAAGCATTGTGTAACCCTTGCCAGCTGCAGTGCTTGTGTTTCTGTTAGCTAGAGAAAAAGGCAGTCCCAAGAACATCCGACCGGGGAGGGCAGTGCACTGCTTGGGAGCTCTGAGGTACTAAAGTCCTGGAGCTGCACCCTGAGCCTTTATAACCAGTGATCAGAGGTGAACTCCTGCCTCCTGTCATAAACAGATAGCTAAGGGTTAATGTTTCTTTTACCTCTAAAGGGTTAACAAAGGGAACCAAACACCTGACAAGAGGACCAATCAGGAAACCGGATTTTTCAAAGCTTAAGGGAGGGAATTTGTGGGTGTTTCTTGGTCTTGGGTCTTTGTCTGTTCTGTGCTCTCTCAGCTATGAGAGGATCTATTTCCAGTCCTTCTAATCTTCTGTTTCCCAGTTGTAAGTACAAAGGTAGCAAAAGTATAGTCTTTTAAATTGTTTTGCTGTATTTGCATCTGTGTATCTGGCTGGTGGAGTCTTTATGTGTATTTGGCTATAAGTACTTTAAATTGTATTGTTTTTGGATAAGGCTGTTTATCCCTTTTCTATTGTTTATTCATTTTCTATAAGTTGAAAACCCTGTATCTTACCATCTAGATTACAGAGAACTGTTATTCTATTCTTTTTTTTTTTTTTTATTAAAAGTTTTGCTTTTTAAGACCTGTTGATTTTTTGTTTCTAGTTGACCCACCAGGAAATTGGTGGGAGAAAGGAAAGACAGGGGGGAGGGGAAAAACTGCTCTCTGTGTTTAACTCTCCTAGTGTCCCAGGGCGGGAAGAAGCTAAGGGGGAAGAGAGATAGAATCTTTTCTGTTTCCTTGTCTTTGGGTTTGTCTCTTTGTGGAAGAGAGGAGACATGCTTCTTGGTATTGTGATGTAAAGAGGTTGCATCAGTAACTCTCAGGTTAGCCCAGAGAGGAAATTCTGGGTGGGAGAGAGGTGGGGGGAATGGTTTATTTCCCTTTGTTAGGAGACTCAGGGCATCTGAGTCTTGGGGTCCCACAGGGAAGTTTTGGGGGACCCAAGTGTACCAGGCACTGAAATTCCTGGTTGGTGGCAGCCTATCAGATCTAAGCTGATAATTAAGCTTAGAGGGTTCATGCTAGCTTCTCAGTTTATGAATGCTAAGGTTCAAATCTGAGTAGGAAGCTATGACACCTCCCCTGCCAGAATGCAGATGTCCCAGGAGTCAGGGCTAACAAGGGAGTTCTGCAAAGCAGCCTATGGATGGAGGTGCCCTCTGAGGAAAGTACGGACTCCAGCATGCACTCCACCCCTCCATCCAAAGAGCCTGGCTTCTGGGAAAGACGTGGAGCATGCCGCAGTGTGCTGGGGCTGCTGCAGCTGGGGCTTGTGAGCTGCACAAATCCTACTGTGTAATATAAGGTGGCTGCAGCCTGCTCCAGTTTGTGGGAAGTCATTGTGGCCTTTGAGCTCCTAGCAGGGCAAATCTGGGGCATCCCTATCACAAGGGCAGAGAACTGCTGACTTTACTGCACCATTGCCAAAATAGTCTCTTTCCCCTGCAGTGAACTGCTGCTGTACAGAAGTCACTGCTAGAAGCTCTGTATTCATGCTCAGCTCAGACCAGCCCTCCCCTGGCTAACAAGGCACAGGGGCTGCAGGGGCTCATTTCATGGTTACACCTCCACACCTGATGCTTATAAGATAAGAAACTAGTTGTGTAAACGAGTGTGAAAAAAGCTGGAGCTGAGAGGGGGAGTGATAATGTTTGTAATAATGCCAGGGGGAAGGAGTATGAAATTGCACCAGGGTGCACGTGTTTAATAAAAGCTGACAGCAAGAGAGGCTACTTTTGCCCTGCCAGGCAGCAGCACAAGAAAGTGCTTGGGGCCCCGCCATGCACACGGCTCCTCTCACATCCCACATCTCCTTGCAGAGCATGCACACTGAAGCTTAGGGAACGGGAAAGGGGCAGCAATGGTCTGGATCCCCTTTAGCATGTCTTGGCCTTTCTAGGCCAGAGGAGGCATGGGCTTGGTTTAGCTCCAGCGCTTTGTGAGGAAGTCCCAACAGATTTACAGGAGGCGGGGGGAGGAATCATATTATAACCTGCAGCACAGGAGTAACTGCCAAGGGTGTAAATAGCTCCCAAGATCCCTGCTATTGCCCAGGATTCAAAGCTGCCCCCTGCAGAGGTTGGGTAAATGGGCTTGGGCCAGAGGGTGCTGCATGAAAGATTGAATCCTCCCCCAGCCACTGCATAGCTGTTACTGTACTGTGTGGGCTGTGGCCATCTCCAAAATACTTATGCTCCCCAAAGGGATCTATGCTGGCCCAGATCATATGCCATCCGTACTCCAGTACCCTCCCTGCACCACCCCTGCCCGAGCTGAGAGGCAGCCTCGTCTGCAGCCAGGGTGCGCAAACCTCCTGTGCCTGTCTGCCCTGGGGTGAATTTGCCAGTGGACTAGAGCTGCAGCCTTTCCTGCACAGCCTCCCCCAGGGTGATGCATCCAGAACAACTCCTGAGCAGCATGTCAGCAACGTTTCCAAGGACTTGTCTTCATTGCAGAGACAAACAGGAGAAAGGGCCAAGAACACAGGAGGAAACAACTGGGATGCAATAAAACACTCGTAGGAGCTCTGCGCTGTGAGGGGCAGGGAAAGGGTTTCTTTGTGCCCTGGTCACACTCTTAATGGGCACGTTGTCTAGCCATTTGCCCCAGTACGAAGCTGAGACTAGATGAACACAGTGGTCCCTCATGGCATTAGAATATATAAATGTGAGTGTAAAGAGTTGCCACTCTGATTCTGTAGCAACTTACATGGTAGGACAAGGGGGAACGGGCGACACAGTCTAACTGTGTGCCCAACCCTTGTCTACCATGCTCAGGGGCATCCACGCTCTAACACGTTTTATTGCTTGTGCGGACGGGACAACACAGTGGTGAAGCCCAATGGAACCAAGGTTGTAGATCATGCATTCATACAAGAGTGTGATGCTCAGCATTTCTCAGGTCCTCTGATTAATTCATCCTTCACATTTCTTATTATTTATTTTACAGATATTCTATATTTACACTGTGCTCCTCAGTCCTGATTAGTCAGATGAACTACATGCTACCATCCGTTGCTGGATGGATGCCAATGTGCTTCCAGCAAGGATGCTGAAACTCGCTTACAGCAAACATCTGTGCCAGTAAACTGCATTGTTGCAGTATTCCTGGGAAATGAACTCAGGAGAGCCACAAACTCATCCATTTAAAGATTTCAATGAATGTTTTCAGGAAGTTGTTTTTGATTATTCACCCAAATCTTAAAAAAACCCTCTGTTTTAAAATCTATAACAAATCCACTGCAAACACCATGAGTGAATGTCACTCTCTATCTAACCAATCTGACCATTCCTGCATTTAAGGAATCTCCAAGGAGATTCTTTACCACAGCAAACGGGATTAATAGTTGCATTTTCAAAACAATGCTTAAAGGGACACTGTCGTCTTCAAAATCACATTTCTTTCTCAATCTGTTTTATGGGTTTTTGTTAAATGTAATAATGCCTGAAATACAAGAGCTGGAAGAGATTAGGAAGGAAAACCATTTCTGTCTATTTTCCACTTTCTTTGCATTCTGTATTTGAGGGAATTCTGTGTATAATGCCAGTTACCCTGTGTCCCAAGTATAGAGAATCAATTAGTCACTTACCACTGTTGCTTGTGTGGGTTTTTCACACAGCAACAGGGGAAAGAAAAACGTTTTCAAAAACAAGAACATGTGATTGTAAAACCACAAAAACTGGTAGGAGACTCCAGGCCAGGTGTGGGATCTGAGTCTGCTTTTAAGTCTTTTCTTTGATATTGACTAGATTTCACATTGACAGTGCATGAATAGAACTGGCAAAGAACTATGGAATTGCCAAGCCCAGCCATTGAAAAATCCTGAGCTGGGCCCAAAATCCTGAGGTTGGTTTAAAAATCACGACATTTTAAAATATAAGAATAAATGTGAGTTCTTTTTCTTTGCCTTCTTGTTTTTCAGCCCACAGGGCATGCTTGGGCCATGTTTTCAAGCTTTTCTGTACAACTATAAGGGCTAGAAACTTATTAATTTAAAACAACGGAACCTGAGATTCTTAGCCAGACCCAGCTCCAGGCACCAGTGAAGGGGCGGCCAATGGAAAGGGGCAGCACCTCCAGGTCTTCAGCGGCAGGTCCCTCAGTCCCTCTCTTCCTCTTTGAGCTGCCGCCTAAGTGCCGCCGATCGGCTTTATCTTTTTATTTCTTTTTTCACTTTGCTGCTTGGGGCGGAAAAAAAGCTGGAGCCAGCCCTGTTCTTACTGAATCACCAGACTTGAGGAGCTGGAGACCTGTGAAAAAAATCTCAAAAACTTGCAACACTGAAATGCTGTGCTGAGACCTGAAAGTCCAGGAAAGTCTTTTATGAACTTACAAATCTCTGTGGAATCCCATGGGATCTATGAGACCTGGCAAGTACCATATTTACTGGAGTATGTAGTCCTCATGTTGACATGATATTTGTGACCTCTATTATTTACTTTCCATGAACAGTTTGTGACTGTGATTTTCTGTTCAGAATAGTGCTCAGAGAAGGAGAAAACCTTGCAAATACAAGACAATCTTGATATGTCCATGAGAACTCAGCCACACAGATGGGATATTGAATTGTGACTATCACAGTCAGCAAGCTGATCACAAACAACCTAAAGGCTGCAGCCAGACTAGGGTATAATCGTCCCCCCACCGTTTGTCTGTCTTGTCTGTTAGATTGCCAGCTCTTTGCAACAAGGTATAATTCTGTGTCTGTGCAGTGCCTAGCACAATGGTGCCCCTGATCTCATTGGAGACCTCTAGTTGCTACCGTAAAATATATAATAATTTATAAAAAGTGTGTTCCATTTGCAGACAATTCTTAAATAGGGAAATGGGCTAAATTTGCTGTGTTGCCAACTTCTGTAATTTTATTGTGAGTCTTGCCATATTTGGTGCTTCTCTTAAAGCCCCAGCTCCTGGAAGTCTGAGATTATGTGAAAATCTCAGCTATTGTTTTAAAAAAGGAAGTTTCTACTTCTCATGGCTGTGAAGAAAACCGTGAAGACATGCACCGTAAATATTCTGAAAGCAGAAGGCAAATAACAAGAACCCAAAATATATTATCTAAAAAAAAAATCCTATGATTTTGAAGCCAATGTCCTTACATTTGGGCCTGACTCAGGATATTTGAACACTTGGACTGACAATATTGGAATGAGCTTACCAAACTCTTCTAGCTTTCAGCCATTGTGCCTGTCAAGGGCTCATGAGCTTAAAGACAAGCCTGTGAGTAAGTGCTTACCTGGGGCTGATGGGAGTGCTCAGCAGGGAAGGCGCTTACAGGGTGAAAGCAACAGGACTACTCCCTGTGTAAGGGCCTGCTTGGATGCGTAAGGCTGGCTTTATCTGACCTTGTGTGATTTCCAAGGAGCTATAACATCGGGGCAGCTGTAGTCCAGAACTGAAAGAAAGTGCAATGGTCTCACTAGGGTGACCAGATATCCTGATTTTATAGGGACAGTTCTGATTTTGGGGTCTTTTTCTTATGTAGGTTCCTATTACCACTGACCGCTGTCCCAATTTTTCACATTTGCTGTCTGGTCACCCTAGTCTCACCTTTCTAAAGGCTACAAGCTGGAGAGAGGCTGCCAGGGCAGCTGCTGCTGACGGTTCCGGGGAGTCTCCTACAGTCAGTAGCCTTCAGAAAACCTTCAGAAGTCCTACCAAGTTCTGGGACCCCCCCACATGGGCCTGCTCCTGTCACTGGCTAGGGTACCCTTGCATAATTCCAGGGGGCAGAATGTTACAAAGGAAGGCCTCTCAGGCCATGGGGCTGACATGCACAGCAGTGCACAGAGCATGCTCTAGCATGGAGTTCCACCAGGTGATGCCCCCTGCTTGGCGTCATGTCGGGCTCACTAGCTCGCAGCTCTGAGGGCTGAGCTCTTAGGTCAGATCTGGCCATAGACAGACATACTGGGAAGTGGCCAGTGACTTTAGCACCCAACTTGAGGCACCAGGGTCATTTCTCAGCAATGCTGAGCCCCCACAGCCTCTGTTGAAGTCAATCAGAGCTGCAGGTGTTGGGCACCTCTGACAACCAGGCCCCTATAGCACCCGGAATTACAGGACACTTTGACCTCAGGGTTAGTCTCCATTGGTAGAAGAGAAGAAGCAGCCAGAGACTCCAGCTGCAGGAGTAGCCAAAGACTGATGGAGCCTCATGCACTTTTGACCAGGCATTCTCTGCCCTATGTGATTGGCTGTTTGCTCCAGCCCTCCTGCTCCCCACTTCACTCCACACCTGCCTCTTCTGCCTGCTCTATCCCGCTGCCCTTCTCCCCTCCCTAGTTTTCCATTTGGCTGATCCCCTCCTCACCACTTTTACCTTAGCCTGTCGCTGCACCCACCCCACCCCTCAACCATGGTGACACTAGCAGGCCATTCACTGCCATCACAGTATTCACTCTGCTGGGATGTTTTACCCCTTCCCCCACTCTCTGTCTGGCTTGTCTGTTAGACTGGAAGCTTATTGGGGCAGGGACTGGAAGGTGTCCAGATACCATGGTGATGGATATGATGTGAGAACTGTCGCTCTTCTGTGACATGGATGCAGCTCCCAGCAGGATTTGGCTCTTGTCAGACCCTCGTGTACAAGTGCAGTCTGGGCCAGTATAAATATGTATAGGCAGCCTGGGCCTAGGGTGACCAGAAGTCCCAATTTCATAGTGATAGTCCTGATATTTCGGGCTTTTTTTAATATGGGCTCCTATTACTCCCCACCCTCCCTCCTGATTTTTCACACTTGCTATCTGGTCACCCTATTTGCACCTAAAAACTTTGGATGCAGAAAACGAGTTGCAGATGCTGATCTGAGGATCTGCATCCCTACGTGCATGATTTGCCCCTGCAACTGAAGGGCAGCTAGGAAACTTTGGCAATGAATTTTGCAAGTATAAATTATGCCAAAAGAAGGCTGAGGGGGGATATGATTGCTCTTTATAAATATATCAGAGGGATAAATATCAGGGAAGGAGAGGAATTATTTAAGCTTAGTACCAATGTGGACACAAGAACAAATGGATATAAACGGGACACTAGGAAGTTTAGACTTGAAATTAGATGAAGGTTTCTAACCATTAGAGGAGTGAAGTTCTGGATCAGCCTTCCAAGGGGAGTAGTGGGGGCAAAAGACATATCTGGTTTTAAGACTAAGCTTGAAAAGTTTATGGAGGGGATGGTATGATGGGATAGCCTAATTTTGGCAATTGATCTTTGGTTATCTGCAGGTAAGCTTGCCCGGTGGTCTGTGATGGGATGTTAGATGGGATGGGATCTGAGTTATTACAAAGAATTCTTTCCTGAGTGCTGGCTGCTGAGTCTTGCCCACATGCTCAGGGTTTGACTGATCACCATATTTGAGGTTGGGAAGGAATTTTCCTCCAGGGCAGATTGGCAGAGGCCCTGGAGATTTTTCGCCTTCCTCTGCAGCATGGGGCATGGGTCACTTGCTGGAGGATTCTCTGCAGCTTGAGGTCTTCAAACCACAATTTGAGGACTTCAATAACTCAGACATAGGTTAGGAGTTTGTTCCAGGAGTGGGTGGGTGAGATTCTGTAGCCTGCATTGTGCAGGAGGTCAGACTAGATGATCATAATGGTCTCTTCTGATCTTAAAGTCTATGAGTCTATGCCAAGTAAAAGGAAGCTGCCCATCTGAAAATGTGCCCCTGAACAGGATTTCTGCTTGGTGACCTCACATAGAACGATCCTCCTGCTAATCCCAGAACATCTTTCCATCATCAAATGTTCCCTGTGCATTTTACACCCCTTCCTAGCTAAGAACATACATTCTATTGCAATGCCCAGTTGTACCAGATGAGGTGACTCCTGTAGATCCCAGACTCTTGATAACTGGGAAAGGGAAACTGGTCTTTTTTCCTGGTTCTTTTTTTTTTTTCAACCTTGCAAGAAAATTCACTTTTGCCCTGGGCAGTTTGGTGCATTTCACCAAAGGGAAACTGTCCTTTGTGTCCCCAAAGCCCTTTCATGTGTCAATGCTGAAATCAAGCTTCTTGCACCAGCAGCTGCTGATCTAGATGTCACATACTGAAAAATCACTCTCCCAAAAGGAAAGCCTGAAAGGCATCAGAGAGAGCAGAGAATATAATGGATTTGGCCTCAGCTTGCCCCTCTGTGACACAGAGCTCCATTGGTGCCATCTGGCAAAGAGTTCACCATTCATTACAAGCCACTCCTGTCTCAGACCTGACAAACTCACTGCACCTAATACACCACCTTCTTGGTATTTATCAGATGTGTGTAGGGACAATATTTGCAGGGGTGGCAGGGTTGTATAATTTTTAGTGGTGCCCAGAACAGGTCCAAGTCCTGCCCCCAACCCCCAGACACACTTGCCCTGTAAGCCAATATACAGTAACTCCTCACTTAGTGTTGTTTTGTTGCTGCGTTGCTGATCAATTAAAGCAGTGGTTCTCAAACTTTTTTTTCTGCAGACCATGTGAAAATTGCTGAGGATCTTGGTGGACCACTTAATGATCTTTCCAAATGTTGTGTGTATCATTAGATAACGATTGTAAAGTGCTTTGGGTAAAAGTGCTATATAAAAAACCCCTAAATAATAATTACCTTTTTTTGTTCTACAAGTAAAAGTAACAACTCATATTTTAATATGAATAGTCTGAACCTTTCAAATGTGATGGAAGTGCCCTCTCTCCCCTACTGCAGCAGCCCCCAAGCTGGGACTGGGAAGAAGGGGGGCCTCGCCCTCTCTCCCCCACCGTAGCAGCCCCTGAGCTCAGGCTGGAAAGGAGTGGGGTCTCTCCCCTGCCACAGCAGCCACAGAGCTGTAGCGGGGAAGGAAGGGGGTTTCTCCCCAGCAGCTGCAGCCCTGAGCCTCTTTCTCTGGCTGCTGTAGCCCTGCAAGTCAAAAATTCCCCCAACCCCCTCTTCTCACACCACTACCCCCTACTCCCCATTCCCCCCTAAGGCCACCACCTTACCTTACATGTGCATTTTCTCCACGGTCCAGGCACCTAATTAGAGGAGCCACATCTGCACGGCTCTACTAATCAGGGAGGTGGCCCTTCATTCTCTCATGTGCGGCCGCCCAGGAGTGCACCTTAGAGGGAACTACCCACGGACCACCTGAATGGAGCTTGCAGATCACTGGTGGGCCATGGGCCACAGTTTGACAATCTCCGAATTAGAGAACATGCTCGTTTATAGTTGCCCAACACTCCCTTATAGTGTTGTTTGGCCGCCACTTGCTTTGTCCACTGCTTGCAGAAAGAACAGCCTGTTGGAGCTAGCTGGTGGGGGGTAGGGGGACAGCCCCCTCATCAGCTCCCCTAAGTTCCCAGTGCGGCTGCTGTCCAGCTTTCAATTGCTTGGCAGTTCAGGTGTCCCTCCCACGCACTGCCTTGTTCTGTTCCTGCCTTCTGCCTTGAAGCTGCTCCGGGAGCCTCCTGCTTGCTGTGCAGGTAGGGTGACCAGATGTCCTTATTTTATAGGGACAGTCCTAATTTTGGGGTCTTTTTCTTATATAGGCTCCTATTACGCCCCCCCCATCCTGATTTTTCACATTTGCTGTCTGGTCACCCTATGTGCAGGAGGGGGAAGGGGAAGAGGGGTGCTGTTGTCAGGGTGTCCCTCTCTCCCATTCCTGACCTCCATCTCCACAGAGCAAGGGGCGACACGACAGGGCTCAGAATGGAGGGAGCTTGCTGACATCAGCTGCTGTCTCAAAGTCTCTGTCTCACACACAGGGTGTGTGTCCATGTCTCTGTCTCTGTCACGCTGTCTTCCTCCCTCCCCGCTCCATTCCTGCTGCCTTACAGAGTGTGAGGCTGCATTAACAACAATGTGTTAACCCTTGAGGGCTTAGCCGAGTGCTAGTTCATCATTTAGCAGTAAGGCATTCCCTGGGAAATATCCCACCCTCTGACTCCTCCACCTCAACAAGCTTCATAATCATCGTTGCTGTGTACAGTATTCAATTGTTTGTTTAAATATATACTACGTATATACCTATAAAATATAGTCTTTTGTCTGGCAAAAAAAAAAATTCCCTGGAACCTAACCCCCCATTTGCATTAATTCTTATGGGGAAATTGGATTCGCTTAACATCATTTCACTTAAAGTAACATTTTTCAGAAACATAACTACAACATTAAGTGAGGAGTTATTGTATATTTTTTAAAATAATGTAAAAACATGAGGGCTCTGGGGTGGGGCTGGTGATGAGATGTTTGGTGTGTGGGAGGGGCTCAGGGCTGGGGTAGAGGGTTGAGGTGCAGGGGGTAAGGGCTCTGGTATAGGACAGAGCTGGGAATGAGGAGTTTGGGGTGCAGATAGGCTGCTCTGGGGCAAGGGCCAGAGAGAAGGATTCCTCCCAACCCTCTCCTCACAGGCAGCAGTGAGCTCTGGGGGAGGGCCTCCTCCACTTTCCCCCTGCACCACACTCACCTTGCACCACTGTCACTGCATGTGCTCCTAGGAATCCTCTTAGGTACAGGAAGCCCTCTTGTCTACCCTGCAGTGGGTGCCGGGGCGGGGGGCTGCCATCACATGTATGCATCCTCCCCTGTTGCTGCCTCTCACTGTAGCCTCACTGGGGTTGGGTGGTGGGGCTGCCCCATGTCCAGCATGGGGCAGCAGTGTTGACTGAGGACAGGGGGGCCCTGTGCTGGTGGAGGATCCCATTAGAAAATGAAAGGGTCTGAGGGGGAAGGGCAGAGTCAGAGTCAGTCTGCCCTGGCAGTAGTGAATGGGGGGGCACTAGGATCCTGCGGCGGCAATTGATGAAGGGAGGCAGCATTGAGCTGCAGGGAAGAGACGGGGATGCTCTCCTCCGGGGACCCAGGAAGGCGAGTGGGGGCAGCAAGTGGGGGCTGGGGGACACTTGAGGGAGGCGTGAGGGGGCTGCATGTGGGCTGGAGCAGAGACTCAGAGCTGAACATTGGTGGAGCTGGGCTCCCGGGCCCTGAATATTGCTGGAGCCTGGGCACCATGAGCCCATATAAATCGCCACCTATGAGTATTTGAGGACTAATGTAACTGTTGAAAATTATGTCCTTGTGATGTTGGAGTGAAGGAGTCTTCAGGGTGATGACCCATTCAAGCAGGAGAGAATTTTCACCCCTGTCTGGCTACCAGTTATATAATGTGTCGCTCAATCGTCCCCCGCTACTACAACCCAGAAAATTCAATGAAAACCTATCAAAGACAAACTATCAACATCCAAAGCACTTGTCAGTGACAAGGAATGACATGACAGCAAGAGGGTTGCCCTGCCTGTGAATAAAGAGAAAGGACTGCTTCTGTATATCAGAGGGTGGAAAAAGACACTCTGCATCCCTCCATGGACGGGGTACCTTAATGAGCGGGGATGCTTCATGAAAAACTGGGTCCTGTCTCCTTGGGACTGGCAAATGCTGCAAAAGACTGCACTTTGGAATGAGAAATCCATTCTTAGCTAGGAAAAGGAACTGTTTATAAGCAGAGGCCCTAGTTTACGTTTTACAATTTTGTTTTGTACGTAACCATCTGTTTCCATCATACTTGTTCCTGTTTGAATCTCTTAAATAAATGTCCTTTTCTTTTACTGTCCTTGAACTCACATGCTGTGTGTGGTCCAGGAGCAAAGGGCTGAGGTAAAGTGGTGAGGTGGTGTTTGCTGTCCCTGTGGGAATGGAGGAGCTGTGATTTCTGGTGTAGCCCAGAGGGGGATGCGTGAGTGGCTGACAGGCTAGGGGTGCAGGGAGTGGGAGCTGGTGCGCTAACGCAACAGCACATCCTTTGGCCAGATGGGACACTGCTCAGAGTCTGCTTGCTCTGGTGGGGTGGCCAGTCAGATCCTCTGGGCTGGGCTCAGAAGTGCCTTAGTTTCACTCCCGCTGAGGTGTGCAGGTTTCCCCTTATACCTGGCGGGGTCAGCTGGTCCTGGGGGTAGCTTCTTACCAACCTGTAGGCAGGACTTTCCTTCTCCAGCCGGCCGGCTCCTGGACTTTCCTTCTCTAGCTGGCCAGCTCCTGTGGCAGCCACTGGCCCTCTGCTTCCCAGCACTTGTACTCTCCCAGCTGCTGTGGGGCTTCCAATCAGTGCTGGTTGGTGTTTGCTTCATTAAGTCCTTGGTTGCCAAGTCATCATGGAGTCGATACACCCCATACCAGGGATCTGACACCCAGCTGGCACAGACAAGACTCCCTGCCATTCACAGGCGCTGACTTTCCCAAGGCCCCACCCCCACTCTACCCTTTCTCCCAAGGGCCCCTGGCTCCATCTCTTCCCAAGCCCACTCTGCCCACCCCCTCCTTTGTGCACTGACATGGAGTCCAGCCACCGTCTATCCCTGATTATGGCCCAAACACAAGGTATCAGGTATCAGGAGCTATTTCACCAGGCAGGCAGAAAGCACATAGCGCTGTGTTAGGTCACAGCGTGTTGACATATGAGGAAGCGATTTAGGTCTTGTTGAGAAATTTGCTGGGCTCTCTCAGAATTGAGAAGCAGAGAGCCACAGGCTTCACCAGACCTCCAAAGTCTTCTAACACTCCTGCTGGGGTGTGCAGGTTTCCCCTTATACTTGGCGGGGTCTCCTCCTAGTGCAGTGTGGTACTGTGCAACCAGGGGCAGTTCAGCCCACCAGTGGTGCCTGGCCTCTCCAGAACACAGCAGCAGGGAATTAGTCACCATTAGAGCAGGACTTGCCCTGTACAATAGCCAGCACTGGGTTGTGAAATGGGCTGTATAGAGAGATGCTGCTCGTGATGATTTGTCTTTGTGCTGCAATCCAGAAACGTCGGAGACCAAAATAAGTATTGTTTTAAAAAATGCTGAGGTGATTGGGATCCAAGTTCTAAGTGTCTCCATAGCTTCTGAGAATGGTACATAGACTCCTAAGTCACTACAGCATTTATGAAAATGTTGTCCCAGGGCCACGTCGTGCTGGGTGCTGTACCAAAACATAACCAAGTACGTCCCTGCCCCAAAGAGCTTCCAACCTCGCGATAAATAAGAGCGAACAGGTGGATACAACAAAGAGCGCACAAGGAACCAGTGAGACAAATCTGCTCAGTGTGACATGGCTGCAGCTATTCTCATAAATTATGCAATGGTATTCTATAGAGGGGAAAGAGTGAAGTCATGTTTCCAATGGAGGAGTGTGAGGAGACGCTTGGAACTAGACAAAAAGCCATAGAATGTCAGGGTTGGAAGGGACCTCAGGAGGTATCTAGTCCAACCCCCTGTTCAAAGCAGGACCAATCCCCAACTAAATCACCCCAGCCAGGCCTTAAAAAGCTCTAAGGAAGGAGATTCCACCACCTCCCTAGGTAACCCAGTCCAGGGCTTCATCCTAGGGAAAACGTTTTTCCTCATATCCAACCTAAACCTCCCCCACTGCCACTTGAGACCATTATTACTTGTTCTGTCATCTGGTACCACTGAGAACAGTCTAGATCCATCCTCTTTGAAACCCCCTTTCAGGTAGTTGAAAGCAGCTATCAAACCCCCCTCACTCTTCTCTTCTGCAGATTAAACAATCCCAGTTCTCTCAGCATCTCCTATGTCATGTGCTCCAGCCCACAAATCATTATTGTTGCCCTCTGCTGGACTCTTTCCAATTTTTCCACATCCTTCTTGTAGTGTGGGGCCCAAAACTCGACACAGTGCTCCAGATGAGGCCTCACCAATGTTGAATGAAGGGGAATGATCACGTCCCTCGATCTGCTGGCAATGCTCCTACTTATACAGCCCAAAATGCCGTTAGCTTTCTTGGCAACAAGAAAACACTGTTGACTCATATCCAGCTTCTCATCGACTGTAACCCCTAGGGCCTTTTCTGCAGAACTGCTGCCTAAGCATTTGGTCTCTAGTCTGTAGCAGTGCATGGGATTCTTCTGTCCTATGTGCAGGACTCTGCACTTGTCCTTGTTGAACCTCATCAGGTTTCTTTTGGTCCAATCCTCTAATTTGTCTAGATCCCTCTGCATCCTATCCCTTCCCTCCACCATATCTACCACTCCTCCTGGATTAGTGTTGTGACAGTACCTCCCATAAGGCTTTATGGAAATATGCTTAGAATGTGTTTTATGCTACATATGCAATGTAACATATCATTGTAAAGGTTATGGTCTACTGAATCTATTAAGCCCTTTTGTATGAATGTATCATTTTTGTATTCAAAGTTATGAATACTGGCTGTGTACTGACTTGATTTCTAAATAACCTTAGCAGAGCATTTGGTCAGTTCCTGGAGAAAGGAATGTTGAAGTTAAGTACCTAATCAAGAATCACTTAAAGGACAATGAATCTTGGAAGTCTCCAATCCACATAGGAAGTCCACTTGAGGACTTTCAAGGTAGCATATGACCCATGGCTGCTACCTGGTAAGAAATTGAGTCATGCATGGACATGTGACTTGCCCAGGTGACTCCTAAACTCCATTTGGAGCTAGATTTGCATAGGAGTGAGGAGGGGGTCTCCATCGACAAGAGAAAGTCTATTTAAACCCCTGGGAGACCCCTCCATTTTGTCTTCAGCTGGCTAAAGAGAAAGCCTCTCCACACCCGAGGATACCTGAAAGAAACTGGAACAAAGGGCAGTGACTGCAAGGGGTATGAGTGATTGCTGGACCCAGGCTAAAAGGAGATTAGTCTGTAAAAGAGAGCATTCTGGAGCTGGTGAGGATCTTATCTGTATTCAGTTTGATTAGACATAGATTTGTGTGTTTTATTTTATTGTGCTTGGTGACTTACTTTGTTCTATCTGTTGCTACTTGGAACCACTTAAATCCTACTTTCTGTATTTAATAAGATCACTTTTTACTTATTAATTAACCCAGAGTATGTAATAATACCTGGGGGAGCAAGCAACTGTGCATATCTCTCTATCAGTGTTATAAAAGGAGAACAATTCATGAGTTTACCCTGCATAAGCTTTATACAGGGTAAAACGGATTTATTTGGGTTTAGACCTCATTGGGAATTGGGCATCTGAGTGTGAAAGACAAGAACACTTCTTAAGCTGCTTTTAGTTAAGCCTGCAGCTTTGGGGCAAGTAATTTAGACCCTGGGTCTGTGTTGGAGCAGAGGGGTGTGTCTGACTCAGCAAGACAGGGTGCTGGGGTGCCGAGCTGGCAGGGAAAGCGGGGTAGACATAGTCTTGGCACATCAGATGGCAGGTCCCAAGAGGGTTTCTGTGATCCAATCCATGTTTGTGAGGGTGCAGTCCATGCCATCCTCCAGATCATTAATGGGGCACTCCGCTTGAAACCAGCTGCCAGCTAGACATGGAGCCATTGATCAGTACCTATTGAGCCTGACGATCTAGCCGGCTTTCTATCCACCTTATAGTCCAATCATCCAGCCCATACTTCTTTAACTTGCTGGCAAGAATACTGTGGCAGACCATATCAAAAGCTTTGCTAAAGTCAAAGAATAACACGTCCACTGCTTTCCCGTCATCCACAGACCCAGTTATCTCCTCATAGAAGGCAATTAGGTTAGTCAGGCATGACTTGCCCTTGGTGAATGCATGCTGACCGTTCCCGATCACTTTCCTCTCCTCTAAGTGCTTCAGAATTGATTCCTTGAGGACCTACTCCATGATTTTTCCAGTATCAGGGGATAGCCGTGTTAGTCTGTATCCACAAAAACAACAAGGAGTCGGTGGCACCTTAAAGACTAACAGATTTATTTGGGCATAAGCTTTCGTGGGTAAAAAGCCACTTCTTCAGATGCATGAAGTAAGTTACAGATGCAGGCATTATATAATGACACATGAAAAGAAGGGAGTTACCTCCAGTGGAGAACCAGTGCTGACAGGGCCAATTCAATCAGGGTGGATGTGATCCACTCCCAATAATAGATGAGGAGGTGTCAATTCCAGGAGAGGCAAAGCTGCTTCTGTAATCAGCCAGCCAATCCCAGTCCCCATTCAAGCCCAAATTAATGGTGTTAAATTTGCAAATGAATTTTCGTTTTGCTGTTTCTCTTTGAAGTCTGTTTCTGAAGTTTTTTTGTTCAAGACTGAGGTGAGGCTGACTGGCCTGTAGTTCCCCAGATCCTCTTTCTTCCCTTTTTTTAAAGTCAGCTGTAGAAGTCACGCAGGCCGATTGTGGCAGTTGAATAGCTGATCCCAATGCCAGTAAACATCCTCAATCACTTCTTATATTGCAGCTGACTCTAAAATGCTCTGTTTGCAGCCTTGGTAAGCAATGTAGGGCTTGATGTGGAAAGGAAATTGAGCTACAGTTCAACACTCTGTCTCTGAACAGATCAAACAGAAGTGGAAATGAAGCTAACCTCAGGGAATGCTGAGCAAGAACCTGGGCCTATGCACTACAAAGATGCTGTCTTTTCATGTTGTAACTTGTAGCAAATTATTCTAGCTCTGCCTTTAACTCTTTGCATTTATTTGCAGTAGCAATCTCCTTATACTGAATCTAACCGTCTGCTCACTGCAACCCTCAGCTTTTCTTACACTCTGAAAGATAAGAGTATGGAGAACAAGCCAGCAGTGGCTCATGGGGCCATGGGTTGGGCTGTGATTGAAGAGACCTTTTCCAGTTCCACTGTTTGATCATTCTCAGAAGGATTCACCGTGATGCTGAGGCAATGCCATGCCAATTGCCATAACAATGACAGAGATTTTGTCTTGGCTCAATTGAAGTGAATTTAGCTCTGAGGATTTTTCACATTTTTGAGAGCATTTTAAAAAAAGAAATCAAAATGATGGCACTAGAGTGAGACTGCACAGTCTCCATTGAGCAGGAGGGGAAGGCTGTCTCAGAAGGATCTTTCCCTATTTGTTCAGGATGAGAAGGCAGGAACAGGCAAATCATGCTATTAATTGCCATTCATTGCATACACTGTGCCAGTGTATCCCCCAGAGCCAAAGTGATGGAGTTGCTGCATGCATAAGAAGACTAATCCACAAATTCAGCTATATCTCATCGGGGCCATTGCCTTGAGTCTGGGCAGGCAGGAATCTCAGATTCCAGGTCAAACAAATGGCACATTTATTTTCTTCTTCTTTTAATACTAAGGTAAAAAAAAAGGGAATTTTAAAAAGTCTCTTTGCTTAAGTGACTTTCAGGTTCTGACTCAACAACTCGAAATGCAGGAATTCTGAGTAATGACAGGACCTCCCTCCTTAGGGGCTCCAGTACCCTAAGCACAATGGAGTGGCCCATGGGCTGGGCCTTTGAGGGCTGCATCAAAGCCAGATGCTATTGCAGCCACTAATATTGGTTTTGTACAGATTCATTCCAAAAGCCTTCACACACTGCAGTAATGGAGAAGGAACCAGCTAAGGTGACAGGCAGGTCACTCCAATGGAATGGAGCAGGTGCAGAGAAGAGCTCTTTCAAACTGCAGCAGCTCCCTGCATTGACACTAGTGCTAGCGACAGGCAGTTTGCAAACAGAAGCCTGGGGAATGAGGATTGGAGAGAGAACAGTTCCACTCCATGTCAACTGGGGATAGTAGAGGTTCCCCTTCCACACAATGGTTGAGGAGGGGAGTTCTGAATTTAAGTGTCACAAGGGGAGAAGATTGCAGTTTCCTGAGCTACAAAGCCAGGGCAACTCTGTGTATCCCTTTAACCAGCAGCCTCTGGCGCATGTAATGTGCAGTACAGCTAAGTGGTTCCTGTGGGGCCCTGTGTTCTGGGCTAGCGCAAACCAAGGGCTTCACTGTACAGGTTGACTTGTCTTTCACAGGGAGGATCCAGCTCTTGCCCAGCTGAAAGCCATTAGCAGCAGCTTTCCAGGAGCCCGAAGGCAACACCTCCTGGACATAAAGGAAGCAAACTGTGCTGCTCCTCATCTTAAAAATGATTGTGCAGGACACAGACAATAGGTCCCTTGTGCAAGTCTCAGAGCACTGGGAACAAGAGGAACTGGTGCATGCTGGGAATCTCTCATCTTCGAAAGCAGAATTTCCATGTCAAAGATGAGAGTGGTTGTGGGGCCCATAGTATGACTCCCTTGGGCTCTGTTTTCCAGCCAGCAGCCTTTTGCCATTCCTGTTTTAGCATTTAATTAATAGCCTACCAGCCTGGGAATGAACATGTGGTGCATTCTCCACCACGTGGAGGTTTTACAACAAGGTCTTTCTAAAAGATACGTGCCAGCTCAACCAGGTATGTTCGGCTTGATGCAAAAATCAGTCGATTAAATTCTCTATTGTGCAGAAGTATAAATTGGATAATCACAATGGTCCCTTCTGGCTTTGAACTCTGGGGTCGCTAATAATACATTCAGCTTCCCTGCCCATTGCTTAAGGGAATGACCTGACTTGTGCTTCTCAGCTCACTGTGTTGTACTATGCTGTGGGTCAGATTCTGGTGAAGCTCCCCTTTCACTCAGGCCATTCCAGACCTGAAGTTTGGCATTTCCATTCCTCATATTTATATGAGTGAGCACTGAGAGGCTGTTTTGGGTGCATGCAAGGGGAACAGTTTATGGTGAGCACTGGGGGAATTATTTTAGCATGAGTGCCGGGACCGTGGAGTGGGATGAGCACTGAGGTGCTGTTTTGCATGAGTGCAAAGGGAAGTGTTTGGATGAGAAATAGGGGACTAGTCTCCATGAGCGAACATGGGAGCAGATAAGAACGTAAGAAAATAAGAATGGCCCTACTGGTCAGACCAAAGGGCCATCTAGCCCAGTATCCTGTCTTACAACAGTGGCCAGTGCCAGGTACCCCAGAGGGAATGAACAGAACAGGGAATCATCAAGGGATCCATCACGTCACCCATTCTCAGCTTCTGGCAAACAGAGGCTAGGGACACTATCCCTGCCCATCCTGACTAATAGCCATTGAGGGACCTATCCTCCATGAATGTATCTAGTTCTTTTTTTAACCCTATTATAGTCTTGGCCTTCACAACCTCCTCTGGCAAAGAGTACCACAGACTGACTGTGTTACGTGTAGAAATACTTCCTTTTGTTTGTTTAAACCTGCTGCCTCTTAATTTCATTTGGTGACCCCTAGTTCTTAGAATCATAGAATATCAGGGTTGGAAGAGACCTCAGGAGGTCATCTAGTCCAACCTCCTGCTCAAACCAGGACCAATCCCCAACTAAATCATCCCAGCCAGGGCTTTGTCAAGCCTGACCTTAAAAACCTCTAAGGAAGGAGATTCCACCACCTCCCTAGGTAACGATTCCAGTGCTTCACCACCCTCCTAGTGAAAAAGTTTTTCCTAATATCCAACCTAAACCTCCCTCACTGCAATTTGAGACCATTACTCCTTGTTCTGTCATGCATTACTCTTGTGTTATGAGAAGGAGTAAATAACATTTTCTCATTTACCTTCTCCATACCAGTCATGATTTGATAGACCTCAATCATATTCCCCCTTAGTCATCTCTTTTCCAAGCTGAACAGTTCCAGTCTTATTAATCTGTCCTGATATGAAATCCATTTCATACTCCTAATAATTTTTGTTGCCCTTTTCTGTACCTTTTCCAGTTCCAATATAGATGTTTAGCCTGGGTATGAGGGTAGAGTTTTCAGTGAATGAGGATGGGGAGCAGTTTGGGGTTCACACTGGAGAGTGGTTTTGCATGAGTCCCATATAGTGGTTTGGTTTGAATGCCAACTCATAGTGGAGTCAATGGCCAAATTCCCATTTACTTCAGTGGGAGCTGGTTCTGGAGCCTGGTTACAACCCACTGTGATAGCACAGACATGACAACTTGGTAATGAAGCTGGAGCCTCCATTAGGTCTTGCTGCTGGTCATGCTGGAGATCCTCTGAGAAGAGTTTTTCTCCTGGTGCTTCTGCACATTGCTTCCCTCTGAAATCCACCAGTCCAGACAATCATCCAGAAGCAATGGGAGAAGTTATATGATAAGACGGATCCAATCTGCTTTGATGTTGGAAGGAAGTTTCATGGAGAGATCAGGGGTCTGATTTTACTGGCCAGCTTCTCTTATCCTTAGTTGAAAGCAGATTATTTCAGTCTTAATTCTTCAGTTCTTCTTGGCTTTGTTTTACTTTTGAAGGGTCATTGAAGAAGGCCCTGGGCCTATTTCCCAGGTAACATTGTAAAAAAAAAAAATGTTGTGAAAGAGAAAGAGTAAAAAGTCATTGTTAAATGCAGATCAGCACACAAACAAACCCACACTGTGTATATATCGCTATTCTAGTATGAACACTGCAGCAGCTCATGCCTTCATTATATCCGAATGAGCAACTTTTAGCCCCTGCACATAACCTGAAATTATACAGGCTGCATCAGAAGTGTATTAAAATTTTCAATAATGATTTCCATTTACTCTCTCAGATATGTATCTAATTATGATTTAAGGCAGCAGCTGTGTGGTAAATATGGAACAAATTGATCATTAAAAACATATTTGTTGAGTTTTACAAAATGCCTCCCAGATTAGTATATAAACCAGGGTGTGTTCATGAGAAAGAAGAAATGGCAGGGTGGTTTTGAGTTTCTGGAAGATGCAGGTAGAGAGGCCCCCAGGCCAGTGCTTAATGCAAAAGGCAAACACTGTTCCTAAGCGGGTAGAGTACCATGGAGATAACACTTTGTGTGGTAAAGACTGCAAAATCTCATCAGAGTCACTACAGCAGAAAGCCACTGCTCAATAAGTTCTGTCATCCTCAAAGAGTCTCAAAAGCGAGTTCCTGCCTTTGGTTTGGAATCTCTCTGGGCTCCTTACAGACATTTCACTTTTACTGAAGATGATGTTCTGTTTTTCCTTGGTAAAATATCTTTTGTGTGAGAGGCAGGTGCTCAGTTCTGCCGCCAACCTCTGGAGGCAGAGTAGGAACTGCTGGTAAAACGAGTGTCTATCCCCATTGCTCACCAATTCACTCCAGTCCCTGCACACACACATTCCCAGGGTCATTTGAGGAGGAAAATGAGCAGAGTCAACTACAAGCACACAAAGGTCCTGATGGCGCCAAACACTAGTAAACATTCTCAGTCACACTAGCTCAAATGGGCTGCAGATTGCACAGATCCAGCTTGAGCACACATAGAAAATGCAGCTTTTCCTGCCACATCACTGAAATCAATGCCTCTATTGATCAATACCATCAAGAGACAAACACAATGCAGACTGACATACAGACCAAGAAAACTGTAGGGCTGGATTGTGCTAGTTGCACACATCCCACAGTCAGGATCAATTTATAAGCCCACTGCCCAGGAGGCGTAGAGCCCCAGAGAGGCTGTGGCAGCAGAGATAGGAATATTGGCTTGTAGTCAGCCTGTTCTTCACCAAGCCTGATGGTCACTGCTGGGGAAGTGATGGTGTCTGTGCAGGAAACTCTGGTTCAACACAAGCACTCCCAGGAGTTGAGAGTACAACCAGAGATGGTGCTTACACTGCTCCAAGTGCCCTCATTGGCAGGCCCTCTTGAGTGCAAGCAGACTGAGGGGGAGGTGGCAGTGGGGTAAGGAGCTGACACGCAGGAATGAGAATCCTGCCCACATGCTGATTTTAGAAAAGTGTAATTACCTCAGTTCTTATACAAAGTGACATGGAATCCTTAATTCCACAAATGTGAACATAGTGATACCCAGAGATTTGCTTTTACATCTAACCTGCTGGATCACAACAACACAGCACCTCCTGGCACCCTGCTGGGTCATTGGTCTGGGGCTGACAGGGAGGGAAGTGTACCAGCTACTGGGTCTCTAGCACCATCCAACATCCTGTAGTTACAGCACAAGCTTAGTGGAGAGTGTGGAAACAGAAACAGTGAATCGAAGGAAAAGAAGAAAGAGCACCACCAGACAGACACAGAGCTGAGCCCACACTGCTCTGCTACTGAGCCAGGACTCTAGCAAC
The DNA here is from genome assembly GCF_003597395.2 of Chelonoidis abingdonii. Classification (NCBI taxonomy): domain Eukaryota; kingdom Metazoa; phylum Chordata; order Testudines; family Testudinidae; genus Chelonoidis; species Chelonoidis abingdonii. Next base: position 21,447,769 of record NC_133793.1, on the reverse strand, counting down.
AGAGCTCTGCTTTCAGGAATTGACCTCTGGTCAGTGCCTCTCTCAGGTCCTGTCTTGGAGCAGCTCTAATCTGGGACTTGTTGGGGAAGTGGGCAGAGGTGCATTATGCTTCTCCCAAAGAGAGAAGAGGGAATTGTTCCCAGAAACATTTCAGTGATTCTCCAGGCATTATGGCCTGTGATAACTTCTTTTCTTCTGGCTTCACAAACCTTTGGTTGGGAAGGAGAGCTCATTACCAGGCTACCTTATGTATAACAAAAACAAATTGCCTTTTAAATTCATTAAGCTGTCTAAGACTCTTATAACAATCCTACTTAAATCTAATGATGTGCCAAAGTTTGCAAAATGTTTGAACAATGACCTAGTTTGTCTGCCAGCTTATGAGCAGAGCAAATAAGTTTACCGGCTAAGATAACACAGAGGATATCCACTGAATAACTCAAGCAACTAAGATGTTTGTATTCCAGGAAGCAGGTGCTAGATGAGGCTGGAGAAAATTAGATGAGTGCTAATAATGCAGGACACCATCAGAATGTGCCATACATTTCATTTTTGGTTCTCTCCTGATCTACAATCTACAGTGTCACACCCCCGAGCACCATAGTTATGCCAATCCAAACCTCAGTGTAGACATGGATAGGCTGATGGAAGGATGATTCTTTTGATCTAGCTATCACTGCCCGGGCTGGTGGATTCTCTACAGCAGTGGAAAAACCCATCACGGTAGGAAGTGCAGTGCAGCTACAGCACCATAGCTGTGCTGCTGTAGAGCCTGTAATGTAGATATGGCCTTAGACTTCATTCCTTTCCTTGAGAGCTGTAAGCAGGGTCTGAATGAGCTCTCCCCTGACACCGAGTGATGAGCTGGGGAGAAATTTTTTAGGAACAGACTGTGTTTGCATAGACACGACTACTTTGCCTAGGTGCGCAGCATGATGGATCTGCTTTGCCAAAATGAACACTTTTGGTTGGTGTTGGGTTACAAATCACTTTAATATTGAGTGCAGGGGTAATGACTTGTTGTTCTCCTTAATGTAAGAGCAAAGGACAGCAGAACTGTACTTAGCCTGTCCTGACTGAAGAAGTCACCCTATACTGAACCTCATTCACTCAGGAGGGGATAAGACAGAAATAAAGGCAAAGGTGGTAGAGTAGTATTGTATATCAAGGTGGGGGAATGGGAATGGGAATGGGAATGAATGGGAATGGGAATTCTGATTTTACAGAAATTGGTTTTTTAAAATGGATTGTATAAAGTTGAGTGCATGTGGCCACACTAAGCACATTAATTTGGTGGTGTGCGTCCATGTACCAAGGTTGGTGTTGATTTCTGGAATGTTGCACTGTGGGTAGCTATCCCATAGTTCCTGCAATCTCCCCCACCCATTGGAATGCTGGGTTGAGATCCCAGTGCCTGATGGGGCAAAAAACATTGCCGCTGGTGCTTCTGGGTACAGCCTCACCCCTTCCTCCATGAAAGCAGCAGAAGCCAACTGTTTTGCGCCTTTTTTCCTGGGTGAATTGTGAAAACCCCTAGCACAGCAAGCATGGACCCTCCTGAGCTCAAGACAGCAATCATGGACGTTTTAAAGACCTCGCGCATTCTCGTGCAGTCGATGCTGAACCAGGACCTGCAAAACCAGGCGAGGAGGAGGTGGCTATAGCAGTGTGGCAACAAGAGTGATGAGGGCATGGACACAGAATTCTCTCAAATCGTGGGCCCTTGCGCTTTGGAGATCCTGCTGGTAATGGGGCAGGTTCTAGACATTGAACGCCGATTTTGGGCCCAGGAAACAAGCACAGACTGGTGGGACCGCATAGTATTGTAGGTGTGGGACGATTCCCAGTGGCTGCGAAACTTTCGCATGCATAAGGGCACTTTCATGGAACTTTGTCACTTGCTTTCCCCTGCCCTGAAATGCCAGAATACGAAGAAGAGAGCAGCCCTCACAGTTGAGAAGCGAGTTGCAATAGTCCTCTGGAAGCTTGCAATGGCCAGACAGCTACCGGTCAGTCGGGAATCAATTTGGAGTGGGCAAAATCTACTGTGGGGGCTGCTGTGATGCAAGTAGCCAAAGCAATCACTAAGCTGCTGCTACGAAAGGTTGTGACTCTGGGAAATGTGCAGGTCATAGTGGATGGCTTTGCTGCAATGGGATTCCCTAACTGTGGTGGGGCGATAGATGGAACCCATATCCCTATCTTGGCACCGGAGCACCAGGGCACCCAGTACATAACCGCAAGGGTACTTTTCCATGGTGCTGCAAGCACTGGTGGATCACAAGGGACGTTTCACCAACATCCACGTGGGATGGCCGGGAAGGGTTCATGACGCTCGCGTCTTCAGGAACACTACTCTGTTTAAATGGCTGCAGCAAGGGAATTACTTCCAGACCAGAAAAATAACAGTTGGGGATGTTGAAATGCCTGTAGTTATCCTGGGGGACCCAGCCTACCCCTTGATGCCATGGCTCATGAAGCCATACACACAGGCAGCCTGGACAGTAGTCAGGAGCTGTTCAACTACAGGCTGAGCAAGTGCAGAATGGTGGTAGAATGTGCATTTGGCCGTTTAAAGGCGCGCTGGCGCACATTACTGACTCGCTCAGACCTCAGCCAAACCAATGTCCCCATTGTTATTGCTGCTTGCTGTGTGCTCCACAATCTCTGTGAGAGTAAGGGGAGAGACCTTTATGGCGGGGTGGGAGGCTGAGGCAAATCACCTGGCCACTGATTACGCACAGCCAGACACCAGGGTGATTAGAAGATCACACTAGGAAGCGGTGTGCATTAGAGAAGCTTTGAAAACCAGTTTCATCACTGGTCAGGGTATAGTGTGACTGTTGTGTTTGTTTCTCTTTGATGAAAACCCCACCCTCTTGATTGACTCATTCCCTGTAAGCCACCTATCCCTTCGATCACAGCTTGCTTTCTAGGGAAATAAAGTCACTCTCGTTTAAAAATCATGTATTCTTTATTAATTCATTATAAAAAGAGGGAGAGAACTGTCAAGGTAGCCCTGGTGGGGTTTGGGAGGAGGATAGTAGGGAAAGAAAAGGCCACTAAAAAAATTTCATAATAATGACAGCCTTTTGGTTGGGCTGTCCACTGGGGTGGAGTGGGCAGGTGCATGGAGCCTACCCCCACGAGTTCTTACTCATCTGGTGGGTGAGAAGGCTAAGAAACATGGTGAGGGGAGAGGGTGGTTATATAGGGGCTGCAGCGGCATTCTGTGATCCTCCTGCCATTCCTGAAGCTCCACCATATGCCGGAGCATGTCAGTTTGATCGCGCAGCAGCCCCAGAGTTGCATCCCACCACCGCTGATCTTTCTGCCGCTACCTCTCATCTCGAGCATCGCTCCTTTCATCTCGAGCTTCTCTCCAGTCCTCACGTTCATCCCTCCTGTCCTCACGTTGGTCCCTCCTGTCCTCACGGTCACTGACATCTTTCCTGTACTTTGCTACCATGTCCTTCCACTCATTCAGATGAGCTCTTTCATTGCGGGTCACTTCCATGATTTCCGAAAACATTTCTTCTTGCGTCTTTTTTTTTCCACCGCCTTATCTGAGATAGCCTTCGAGACGGAGTAGGGAGGCTTGAGAAATTTGCAGCTGCATGAGGGAGGGAAAAAAGAGAGAGACATATTTAAAAAGATACATTTTAGAGAACAGTGGTCATACTCTTTCACGGTGAACAACACTATTTACCTTATATAGCATATATGTTTTCACTACAAGGTTGCATTTTGCATCTTAATATTGAGTGCCTGCGGCTTTGGTGTTACAGATCACAGATGCAGGTCCAGGCAGCAGAATTCTGCTTGCATGCGGCCATGGTAAGCCATTGTCTTTCGTCTTCTGCAGCCTTCATCTATTCAGTGCCCTCCTTTCCCAAATAGCAAGCAAAGTCCGTTGAGTGCTGCTTCTTTCCTGTTATCACGCAGCAGCAGAAACCACCCCATGGCTGGTATCATGGAAGATCACTGCTAAGCACTCCCCTTCCCCCCCTCCAACTGCGTGGCTGGTAGCAGGAAAGATCCCTGCTAGCCAAAGGCGGAAAAGCTCAGCGCCAATCGTGCCCCCCTCCTTTCCCCCTCCTTGGCTACCTGCAGGGAAGGATTTCTTTTAAGCCACAGGCAAACAACCCAGTAGGAATGGCCATCTTTGTCCCCTTACTTAAATTCCGGAATTTCAACCAGGTTACCATGAATGATATCACTCTCCTGAGGATAACACAGTGAGATAAAGAATGGGTTGCTTGAATGCCAGCAATCACCAGGACCATACGCAGCTAGGCTTTGTCATGCAATGATACCAGATTACTTGCTACATGCATGGCGTGGTCAAATGTCCTACCATGGAAGACGGAATAAAGCAGCGCTCCCCAGAAACCTTCTGCAAAGGCTTTTGGAGTATCTCCAGGAGAGCTTCATGGAGATGTCCTTGGAGGATTTCCGCTCCATCCCCA
>NC_133793.1:21372302-21436741 GCF_003597395.2 Chelonoidis abingdonii | reverse complement strand
TGAGAGGTCCCAACCCTCAGTTTGAGAAATCCTGGGTTAATTTAATTTTAGCACCCTTTGTCCATTCACATGCATGTGCTATTTTGAGCATTTCAGTTTTCATAACATAGGCTCATCCCAGATTCTGGAACAAGCTCAAATGCTCAGTTCAAGGAGTATGTACATAAGCTATACTAAAGACAAACCCACAGTAACCATCTCCAGGGTGTGAGGGACCCCATGGAACCAGTCTCTAGGAAACAGATACATTCATGGAGGTTAAGTCCATTAATGGCTTAGGGTAAGGAATGGTGTCCCTAGCCTCTGTTTGTCAGAGGGTGGAGATGGACGGCAGGAGAGAGATCACTTGATCATTACCTGTTAGGTTCACTCCCTCTGAGACACTCGGTAGACAGGATACTGGACTGGCTGGACCTTTGGTCTGACCCAGTATGGCCTTTCTTATGTTCTTATTTTCTAAGCTAAATGAACCCAAACTTAAGGAGACAGATATGAGTCAAGAAAGCCAGCAAAGTATCAGAAACCTGGAAAAATCTCTGACTGGTTGGGCTCAGGCCTTTGGTCACAAGCTGAGGTGGTTCAAAAGTTTTGGATTTTTTTTAAGCAGAATTTTTTTATTGTTTCTTTGAACAAACACAGCAAGCAGCAAATATTTGGCCACACACTTCTGCAACCCCAAACCATGTTTGGCAGACTAATTGCAGCTTTTCAATTAAAAAAAAAACAGAACAAATTTTAAAGAAAAGCAGACATTGTCAATGATTTTTTTCTGCTTTTTAAAAACCCCTAGTTTTTGATCCAAAATTTTTTTTGACAAAAATGTTTGTTCAACCCTTTGAATGAGCTTTAGTGGCTTTTAGCACTAACTGATGCTGAGTACCAGTGATACCTTGTAAAGGTGACTTCAAAAGAAGTTTTATCAAAACTGGGTTTGTGCGGAGATGCGGAAGGTTTTTAAATGTTTATTTTTCCCGGGGCTGCCAGTGTGAATCTGGAGTAGCTCTACTCTTCTGCTGTTTTGTCTCTGGATTTACATTAGTGATCCTAAGAACAGAACTTGCCCTTCAGATGGGGGAGCTCCTTCATCTAGTGTGCCTGTCCCAGCACCTGGAAGGCTAGTGGACAGTGCACGTCCTTCTAGTGGAGCTCTAAAGTCACATGTTATTGCTTTCATTATGTGCTGTCTCCAGTCATGTTGTTTCAGCAGCTTGGAATCTCCTGCAGGAGCCCAGTGACTTTAGAGCATCTTATTTTGCAGTGTCATGTACAGTCCTTCCCCAAGCCTCATTTTATTCCACAGAAGCAACAACAATGCTGCTCTCCAGCTGCCTTCCTCAGGTGCCATTTTATTGCCAGATCAATCCTATGCCAGCAGCACTTGGTTGTAGTAAAGGGATCCCAGGACAGATTAGATGAAATGCAGGTACAGTGCTGAAGTCTTCCAAATTCAACCCCCCTCTCAGATTGACACCAAGCCAGTTCTGAAGTTACCCCCAGGCATACAGATCTGGACTTGATTGTTTGAACCATTGCTAATCACCTCTTTCGCCACAAGAAAGAAGAGCCAACCCCCCCACTCCCCACACACACCCCAGCAAAGGGAGGCTGTGTCCTGTGTGACTTCATTGTGAAAAAAGACTCCTTCTTCACAAGAAGTGGGCTTTTAGGGCTCCAGAATGGTAGATGTTCCCTAAGGAAATCCAATGAGTGAGATCTTCTAACACCTGCCCTGTGCTTTCCTTCTGCAGAACGAAGTCTACATCCAAATGAAGCAAAGAGTCCTGTGGCACCTTATAGACTAACAGACATCTTGGAGCATGAATCCGACGAAGTGGGTATTCACCCACGAAAGCTCATGCTCCAATACGTCTGTTAGTCTATAAGGTGCCACAGGACACTTTGTTGTTTTTACAGATCCAGACTAACACGGCTACCCCTCTGATACTTGATATCCAAATGAAATACCAACCAGCCACCTGCTGGGTTTAATGCATGGCTGGCTTTCGGTTTCAGTGACAGGTGAATGTGACTGCATGAAAATACATTCACAACTCTTCATCCTGTGACTGTGACATCTTATCTACCTTTCCCCTCCAGAAGAGTCCGTGAAATTATCAGATTATGCAGCACAGACAGCCTGAGATTTCATAGTAGGATCATATCTGCCAGGCACAGTTAGCTGCAAATTCAGTGTGAAGGCTCAATCAATACTAATAGTGACATTTGCCTGCTAACTCTCTGCAGAAGCAATAATGGTGAAATTAGCTCCTTGGAGAAGGGTTTCACTCCTGGTGCCAGGAGTCCTGCATTTCACAGGACACCTGCCCTAGCAACACTCACTCGCAGTAAGCCAATTCCTCTTGCTCCAGGGTCAAAGAGAAGGAAACAGCAGAGCATCAACAGGAAAGAGTCCCCTTTATCCATGCTCTTGACCATGAGCTCCTAAGGATTGAACCAATGACTGGTATTCACACAGACTCTGATGCCTACTCTTGCTTCTGGACCAGACTACAAATGCTTCAATGACATAAACACTCTTCTCCTCCAGTCGGGGTGAAGGATGTGACCCAGCATCCGTGGAGATATCCAATCTTAGTCTATAAATAATGTAGAGCTGGTAAGTGTAGACAGAGGCTTCCTGGTCAAAGCACCATATTACCCTGATCCTGGAAGGGGGTTTCTAAGGGCTTCTGTGACACAAATACTACTGTGATAACAATAATTAATATCAGGACTCATTTTCCCTGGGAAGGAGTGGTGGCCCTGTGGCTTGGGACATGTCATGTACTGTGATAAACGAAAGGGGGGTGGGTGGTGGCTCCCTTTTGTGAACACCCAGCCAGCCAGTTGGCTGTAAAATCCCTGTTGGTGCAAGTTCTCTGCTTGCTTTACCTCTAAAGGGTTAACAGGCCAACAGGGTTTTTTAAAGTATTGGGCACCTGACCAAAAGAGTGAATGGGAAGGCTAGAACTTTTTAAAATTGGGGAAAAAACTAATATGATAATATATGGAGATATACCTATCTCATAGAACTGAAAGGTCATTGAGTTCAGCCCCCTGCCTTCGCTAGTAGGACTAAGTGCTCATTTTGCCCTGGACCCTTAGGTGGCCCCCTAAAGGACTGAATTCACAACCCTGGGTTTCGGGGGGGCCAATACTCAAACTACTGAGCTAGCCCTCCCCCTCTTCCCCTTTTGCTGTCTGTGTTGTTCTCCCAGAGAGAAGGGACAGGGCACAGCAATCGTGTAAAAAGCTTGGGCCAGGTATGAAAAATCATCAGATCATACTTAGAAACTACTCATTTGAAACCCCAGACATGTAAGTAGATCAAGAAATATCTAGGAAGATGCAATTAGGTTTATCTCTTTTTATTATTTTATGGCTTGCAGATTCCTCTGTGCTAACTCCAAATGCTTTTGTTTTGTTTGTAACTTTTAAGCTGGTCCTCAAGAAAGCTAGTCTTGATTCTTAATTTTTGTATTTTTTTTTAAATCTAGCAATAGTCTGAGTTTCCAGATATATTTTCTTTCTTTTTGTTTTTTTTAATAAAATTTACCTTTTTTAAGAACAGGATTGCATTTTTGTGTCCTAAGAGGTTTGTGCACCTGTTGTTTAATTAGCTAGTGGCAACAGCTGATTTCCTTTGTTTTCTTTCTCAGCTCTTCCCCAGAGGGGGAGTGAAAGGGCTTGAGGGAACCCCACAGGATGGAATTCTGGGTCGTCAAAGGAGTTTTGCACTTGAGTGATCACAGACATTTCTTGATCTACTTACATGATGCCCTTCTCCATCCAAGGTCAGAGAAAAGCTGTAAGCTTGCGAGTTTAATACAAGCCAATATTCAGTTTTAGAAACCTTGCAGCCCCCCACCTTCTGCACTCAAAGTGCCAGAGTGGGGAATCGGCCTTGACACATGCTCTGGGCACAGCAATCACAGTGAGATGAGGATGGACTGGATAACCTGCTAGAGACAACGTCAGCTCCTTCCAGGAAACGTGCTATTTCCCAGCCATCCCCCAACCACACTGTGCCCTGCTGTAGTCTGGCCCCAGGCAGCATGGCTTACTCAGGACAGTCAGGCTAAATGGCTGAAGAAGCCAAAGGCCTGCACATGGCCCAGAGTTTCCTCACGAAACTCCACCCCAGAAGGGAAGGGCATTGTCATAAACAGATAGTTAAGGGTTAATATCTCTTTTACCTGTAAAGGGTTAACAAGCTCAGTGAACCTGGCTGACCAAAGGACCAATCGGGGGACAAGATACTTTCAAATCTTGGTGGAGGGAAGTCTTTGTTTGTGCTGTTTGTTTTGTTCTTTGTTCAGTTTTTGGGCTAAGAGGGACCAGATGTGCAACCAGATCTGTCTCCATTCTTTCTAAAACAGTCTCTCATGTTCATAATAGTAAGTACTAGCTAGAAAAGGCAGATTAGTTTTATGTTTGTTTTCTTAATTTGCAAACGTGTATTTTGCGGGATGGATATTTTACCTCTGTTTGCTGTAACTTGTATCTTAGGCTAGCGGGAGAGAGTCCCTTTAGTCTACATAAGCTGAAGACCCTGTAAACATTTTCCATCTTGATTTTACAGAGATAATTTTTATTTTTTCTTTCTTTAATTAAAAGCTTTCCTTTTTAAGAACCTGATTGATTTTTTTCCTTGTGTAAGACCCAAGGGGATTGGGTCTGAACTCACCAGGGAGTGGTGGGGGGAAAGAAGGGGAAGGGGAAAGGTAATCCTCTCTGTTTTAACAATTACAAGGAGTTTGATCCACAGTGAGCTTCAGGGTAAGCTCCAGGGAGGGGAAAATCTGGGAGGGGAGAAGGAAGGGAATGGTTATTTCTCTTAAGACCCACGGGGTTTTGGGTCTTGGCTCCCAGGGAAGGTTGCGGGGAACAGGGGATGTACCAGACACTGGAATTTCTGGTTGGTGGCAGCGCTATCAGATCTAAGCTAGGAATTAAGCTTAGAAGGGTACATGCAGATCCCCACTTTTTGGACGCTAAAGTTCAAAGTGGGAATAATACCTTGACAGGCATTGTTTTCTGTCATTGGAGGATAGGAGGAAGCGTCTCAGCCTGGTTTTACTTTTTCCAGCATTTACAAACAGGATACGTGGACAGAATGAGTCAGAGTGCAGGGTGGAGGGGAAGGGGAATGTGAACTGTGGTGTTTGGACAAGCCCCATTTTAGGGAGTGATAGCAGTGCCAGGTGTGATGCTGCAGGAGCAAGGTTCATGAGCAGGGCAGTTTTCTGGCCGGGGCTATCCAGGAGTCAGTGGTCCCTTCTGGCCTTGGAATCATGAAATCTCTGACAAGTGAATGTTTGGGGAGTAGCTGTTCTTAATGGATCTGATCCAAGGCCCATTGAACTCAGTGGAAAGATTTCTATTGACTTCAACAGGATTTGGATCGGTCCATTTGAACACTCATGTGTGAATGCAGCAGTTTGCAAACAAATATGAACTGTCACTGTTCATCATTTACTATTTGTCATTCATCCTTTATGATTTGTTTATAAAATTTCAGTGATCCAATCAGAAAGCAAAACAAACCCACGTGACTAAAATGAGCAGCTACCCACTGTAACTAGTGGATGGTCTCACTGAACAGCTCCCCAATGCCATAGGTTGAACATGGTTCATAGAAACTATCTGGTGAATATTTGTGAATAACAAACACATTCCTCAAAATCAGGATGAGGATGCAAATTATTCTTGAATAGAAAAAACATCCATGTTCATCCATAGCTTATTCATAATGCATAGCCCGAGCAGCTGTCGTGTTCCTACATGGGAGCTACAGGGGAAAAATGCAATTTCATGAGAGAACAGGAGGAAATGGGGCATGAGGGGCTCCTGAGAAGCATGGGACACGGATTTGGAAACAGGCCTGACATCTCCATTTCAGGGCAAACAGAAAGCAGGTCCAGCAGTGATACCTGACCCTGAGCAAGGTGAAAAAACAGCTCAACAATGGATCCACTGAGATGCTGAAGTCAGGGAACGTGCAGAGGAAAAGGGGCTGCACATGCATTCAACGGCCCTGTCACGTGGCTCATCACTTTGGAAGTCTAAGAAGTGGGAAATGAGATGATTCCTGAGTTGCTCCCTCCTCTTTTGCCCTGCAGAGATTTGGCTGACCCACAGGCTGGTTTCGCGGATCTCAGACGGTGTCAGGCACGTGGCCAGGGCTTGTGGCTATCAGGGAAAGATAGTTGCCTCAGCAATCCTGGTGTGAGATAAGGGGGCTGCCACAGGAGAAATAAGAGGTGAGACAATCAATTTGGAAACATGTTGCCCTTTATTCATTGCACAGGGCATGATCCAACTCCTACTGAATTCTGCGGAAAGGTTCCCATTGGCTTCAATGGTAGTTGGGTTGAGACAAAACGCAGATGCTCAGTAGCTAGCCAGACTGTAAATCATTTCCCTTTATTAAACCATGCAGGTACACTAATGCACACTGTCTTTCCCATGTAGTTCCGGGAAAGCAACAGAAGATCTCCCAGCCCAGTGATAGTGTCATGTTGGTGTAGGAGCTCTGGGCTGGAGAAAGTGCATTAATTGTTTTCCTTCTCTGGCTAAGCAAGATATGTATCTCATGGGCCAGGTCCTAAGCTGCTTGCAAGGCTCTACCCTTACTTAACGCTGGCCTGTGCACGTTCTCTGTACTTGCATGAAAACTGTCCACTGTCTCCCATATACTTACTGTGCCAATTCAGTATGTTAAATACATAACTACTTTTTTAAAAGAAAAAGGAATTCACTTTAGTTATAGGTGTTAAGGGTTGTAAAGTCTTTAATAAATACATGATCAGCTTAAAAAGTCCTGTGCACTAATAAACGAGGAGGAATGATGACTCTGACGTAGAATCATAGAATACCAGGGTTGGAAGGGACCTCAGGAGGTCAGCTAGTCCAACCCTCTGCTCAAAGCAGGACAAGTCCTCAACTAAATCATCCCAGCCAGGTCTTTGTCAAGCCCAACCTTAAAAACCTCTAAGGAAGGAGATTCAACCACCTCCCTAGGTAACTCATTCCAGTGCTTCACCACCCTCCTAGTGAAAAAGTTTTGTCCTATATCACGTCAACCTCTCCCCTACATTTCTTATACCTCCTTGTTCTTATCTGTTTACAGGTCTAGATCGCTATCTCTTTGGAACCCCTTTATCACGGTAATGAAGCAGCTATCAATTCCCCCTCTTCCTCTCTTCTGCGACTAAAGCATCCAGTTCCTCAGCCTTCCTCAGAAGTCATGTCTTCCAGCCCCCCAATATTTTGTTGCTCTTCTACTCTTTCCTATTTTTCCACATCTTTGTGTTATGTGGGGCCCAAACTGGACACGACTCCAGATGAGGCCCCACACGTTGCCGACTAGAAGAATATATCTCGATCTGCTGGCATGCTTCCTACTATACAGCCAAATTCCGATTAGCCTTCTGGCAACAAGCACACTGTTGATCATATCAGTTTCTTGTCCACTTATAACCTCGGCGGCGGTGGGTCGGCGTGGGTTTTGCAGAACTCTACGTAGCCATTCGCGCCTGGTCACTGCTAGCGGTTTTGATCTTCCATCCTCTGTAAAATCTGCACTCTGTCCTGGTTGGACCTACTACAGGTTTCGGTTTGGCCAATCTCATAATTCTGTCTAGGTCCCTGCTGATCATATCCCTACATCGTCCAGCCTATTCTTGACCACTGGATTACACAGGACTAGACCATTCTCCGGTTTAACCTTCCCTGCAAAACTTATGCGCTTCGCCGGACTACCGATATCTACTTTCTCACTACCCGCCATAATTCGGCGCGCGGGTAGCATCGATTGCTCGGGGATCGATATATCGCGTTTCATCTAGACGCGATATATCGATCCCCGAACATGCTTATATCTATTCCGGAACTCCACCAAGCCGAGTGGAGCTGCGGAATCGACAGGGGGATCCGCGGACGTCGATCCTGCGCCATGAGGACGGTGAGTAATTCGATCTTAGATACTTCGACTTCAGCTACGTTATTCATGTAGCTGAAGTTGCGTATCTAAGATCGATTTTCCCCTGTAGTGTAGACCAGCCCTGAGAGTGCAGTCCACGCCATCCTCCAGATCATTAATGAAGATATTGAACAAAACCGGCCCCAGGACACTCCGCTTGGGGCACTCCGCTTGGGGCACTCCGCTTGATACCGGCTGCCAACTAGATATGGAGCCATTGCTCATTACCTGTTGAGCCTGACGATCTAGCCAGCTTTCTATCCACCTTAGAGTGCATTCTTCCAGCCCATACTTCTTTAACTTGCTGGCAAGAATACTGTGGGAGACCATATCAAAAGCTTTGCTAAAGTCAAAGAATAACACGTCCACTGCTTTCCTGTCACCTACAGAGCCAGTTATCTTGTCATAGAAGGCAATTAGGTTAGTCAGGCATAACTTGCCCTTGGTGAAGTGCTTGAGAATTGATTCCTTGAGGACCTTCTCCATGATTTTTCCAGGGACTGAGGTGAGACTGACTGGCCTGTAGTTCCCCGGATCCTCCTCCTTCCCTTTTTTAAAGATGGGCACTACATAAGCCTTTTTCCAGTCATCCAGGACCTCCCCTGACAGCCATGAGTTTTCAAATATAATGGCCAATGACTCTGCAATCACATTTGCCAACATGGCTGAGCTCATAACAACTGAACCTGTCATTTACAGATCAGATCCTGACTTAAGAGGAAGGTCAAAAGAACTAAAAATGAGTAACAGGGTTAAGTGATGAAAAGGATAATGATCTACCGATATTTGAATGATCTAAACACAAGGAGGGAAAGGAATTATTTAACATAATAAAAGAGGGTCTGGCTAGAAGTAATGGATGAAATTAAGAGGAGGAAAAATTAGGCTGAATCTCAGGAAAACCTTCCTGACAGGCAGATGTATGAGCCTGCAGAAACATCTCCCCAGAGAAGGACGAAGTGGGTATTCACCCACGAAAGCTCACGCTCCAAAACGTCTGTTAGTCTATAAGGTGCCACAGGATTCTCTGCTGCTTCAAAATAATGAGTATCAAAAGGTCATCCTCTGCAAAGGCACCAAAAGCTGGGTCCGGCACAAGCATGTGGATATAGGCAATGAATCTCCACTCCAAAATATCTGACTGATAAGGGCTGCCTCAGAGTAATCTTGTCAAACAAAAACAAATTCCAAGTTGTTTAATTATTCGTGAGTGCCCCGGGGCTCTCTGTAAGAGAGCTGATTGGAGCCCTTACTCTGGGCAATCTTGCATCTCATTTGTGGTGACAATATGCAGCAAACATAAAAAAAAAAAAACATTTTTGAACCAAATGGGGACACCTGTATCAGTCAATGCAAGAAGACAGGAAACTGCACAGAACCTGCTGCATCTTGTCTCCTCCTTCTGGCTCTCAGATCTCCTTTGAGAAAAGCATGTGCTAGTGGTGCTGCGTGAAGTGTTTGAGGCTAGTTTGGGGTTCCAACAGAACCAAAACCAGCTAAGTTTCCTGGGCAACATTCTGTGACCCCAGAAATATTTCCTAGAAACTTAAAGGAGACTTTGTACTGCCTCTGGACAGGCAGTCATTTCTCTAAGCTGACTTTTGTGATTTCAGGTGTTTGTACTGAACCAGCTGGTTGCATGGCAGTTCTCTGGGTCCAGTGGCCCTCTCAAATGCATCTGCCAAGCTTAGAGCTTCACAAAGCTCATGGCTTTCGTTTTGAGCTTTGCCTTCAACATAGAGTAACCCCAAAATTGGCACATAATGGCTGTTAAACACCATGATCTGAACTGAGAGAACCCACAGGAGCATGCCTTGCACAGCTCTGGTCCTTCATTTTAGCTACCTTCTTAAGGGCTCAATCCTATTCCCATTCACTGGAAGTCTTGCTTTTAGCTTCCATGGGAGCAGGACTGGACCCTACAGTTGCCAACCCCGGATTCAGAAAAGGCCCAGACCAGCCTTGGGATCTGACCGAGCAGACTGTGTTCCTCATTACAGAGTGGATGGACAGAGCTAGAGAGTTACTGGTACTCTGTGTACACAACTACCATTTACAGTAAACCTACCAGAATGTGCTACCAGCTCTTAGCAGGAGTCCAGGGAAATGACTGATGAACCCAGGGAGCTGAATAGCACATACCACCTCCTCAGCTGCCCTGGAACCTGCATGGGGCATAATAATAAGCCAAAACTTCCTCCGTGCAAACCGCCAAAACCCACAACCAGGAGTCTGGCAGCGGCAGCTGCACCTGGGGAGGCTTAGCCTCCCCTGGCTTATTATACTCACCTCCCATGCTGAACATCTTGGGCAGGTTTTGTGCCCCACTGATGCCCAGGAGTCTACTTCCATTCTTCTCTGAGACTGTATGAGCCATTCATATCATCCTGGAATTAAGGGTCTAGGGAAGCTGCAGGCTGTGCTGGTGCCTTTCCTATACGAGATCCCAGTGGGGCCAGTGAGCTTTCCAACCACCAATGCACCTTTCACTGCACAGTTCGGGAGCACACATAGGAAATGAATTGTTCCAGAGCCCACCCTGGCAGAGCCTCTGTAATTCAAAGATTATCTCTCCTCACACAGTGGTAGATAACACTGGATGACTGGGACTTCTTGCAGTTATGTTCTGTGTGATATCCCACTGGAGACAAACTTCAGCAGTACCTTTTTCGTCAGAGAGAGTTGCATGGTGGCAGTGCCCTGTTAAGATGATCTGGAACATTTATTTAACCCAGAGAACACAAGATGCTCAAGGTTTCCTGGGCAGCCTGTTTGCAGGCTTAACAGTCCACACACTTCCCATAATATGTGTCATCAAAGGCCACTGTACAGAATGTGCAGTCACCTGGTCTTGAGAGACAGGACATTCCTCTAAGGTTTGGATCCCAGCCTTAGAGTTGTTCTAATTTGAGCCTAGCTGTGACCTCTTTCCAGTAGCCAGGGATGCCCACCTTTGACACCCGGCACTGTCAAGGGGTGTGGCACAGCCCTATGTGGAGAATCCACAACTGACCTCTTAAACTAGCTTTAAATCTCTTTGATGCATTGAAGCAGCATAAACCAGGCTAAGTGGAGACAAGAATCTGGCCTATTACTGCTGTCCGGGCCCTGTCTAGATTAGGAAAATAGGTCATGTTTAAAACTAACAGCTGGTAGAGCAGCTCCAGGAAACCAGGATGAGCCCTCAGTGCATTCTGCGGGAAGAGTCATCCTTCTAATTTCTTCAACCATAATCAGTCAGATTCATTTTGAACAGACTCAAAAATGTTCATTTTGTTTAATTTTGTATCAACATTTTGAAATGAAAATCACCCTGGCAGTTCAAACATGACATTTTTTGATTCATTTTGACTTTTTTTCCATGTTTTTTTCCATATTTGTTACTTATTTTTGTTTATTTGTTTGAGAGGGGTTATGCTTTTTCCTCTTTAAAATTTTTTTTTCTTCCTCTTTTTTTTCCAACTGGAAAAAGGGGAGAAAGGTGAAGTTGGGAAACCCTCCTGTTCATATCTATGTACTGCTTTCCAAAAAAAAAGTATATGGGAAAATAGTTATTTCCACTGTTGTGAAAATATTTCAAAATGAAAAAAAATTATTTAAACTTTCCTGATCAAGTAAATTGAAAAAATAATCAAAGTTGACATTTTCCTATGGGAAGTTTTGAATTTGACAAAAATCATATTTTCCAATTGGAGAATTCTCAAGGTGCAGCATTTCACTCAGCTCTACCTAGACTGTGTTAAAAAACTAGGATAGAGAGAGTTTGATAACTTTAAAAAACTATTAGCTGGTCCAGGTGCCATCTCTTGCCAAGGTCCAGGGTCTTACTGAACTCTGACAAGTGCATGGCTGGAAACCAGTCTGGCTCACCTGTGTGTTAGTGTTGTTGAAACAGATATTAGATTTATAATGTGTTTAGTGTTTAGACTTTAAGGAATGCTTGTAGCACAGGTGCCAACTTTTCAAACTGCCAGGAGGTGCGTGACCCCAGGCCCCGCCCCCACGCCATCCCTTCCCCCAAAACCCCACCCCTGCCCCACCTTTTCCTGCTCCCACTCCACCTCTGCCCCACCTCTTCCTGCCCAGTTCTGCCCCCTCCCTCGAGCATACCATGTCCCCCGTCCTCTCTCCCAGGCTCCCTGCACGCTGAAAAACATCTGTTCGCGTCAGGCAGGAGGCACGTGGAGAGAAAAGGGAGGCTGCCAGTGGGCAGGAGGCACCAGGGGCGTGGGCCGGAACTGATGGGGGGATTCCTGTTGGGTGCTCTGCACCAACCAATTTTTCCCCGGGGGTACTCCAGCCCGGAGCACCATAGAGTCGGTGCCTATGGCATGTAGGATGCTGCATGTATTAATTCGATTTATATTATCTGTATGCTATGTTATAAAGTAATGTTTAAATGTTTGCTCTGTAACTGTAAAAATGTTTGCCAAGATGGAAAATTCCCCACAGTCAGGGGAGAAGCATTACTGAGGCCACGTCTAGACTACGCGCCGTATCGGCGCCTTAAAATCGATTGCTCGGGGATCGATATTTCGCGTCTAATCTAGATGGGATATATCGATCCCTGAGCGCGCTTATATCGATTCCGGAACTCCACCGACCCCAACGGAGTTCCAGAATTGACATGGCGAGCCGCGGACATCGATCCCGCGCGGTGAGGACGGGTGAGTAAATCGATTTTATATATTCGACTTCAGCTACGTTATTCACGTAGCTGAAGTTGCGTATCTAAAATCCATTTTCCCCCGTAGTGTAGACCAGCCCTAAGTGTGAAATGCTAGTTTCACAAGAGGTGTTATCTTCTCCCCAACAAAAGAAGGTCTACAGATACCTGTCAAGTCATTGTGGAGAAAAGACTTTGTTGATTCCTACCCGCCATACCCTGAAGAGGGCACGTGCACAAAACTGCATTCCATCACAGCTTGAATGCGGGAAGAAGAAAATTTAAATGCCTGTTATGGAGAAATTGGTACTGGACTTGGAGGGGCAAAGATCTAAACATAAGCAAGAGATCCCCCAACTGTTTGGCTTGAGTTAGCCCTAAAGAACATAAAAGCTTGCTTGTTATAGATGCTTCTATTGCCTTTTAAATTTAAGATTGCGCTTCATTTGTGTGTGTATATTACCTGCTTTAACCTTGTAAATAACTCTCATTTCTTTTTCCTAGTTAAAAAACCTTTAGTTAGTTTGTTACAGGATTGGCTACAAGCGTTGTCTTTGGTTTGAGATCTGAATACAACTGACCTGGAGTAAGTGACTGGTCCTTTGGGATTGGGGGTAACTTGAATATTGTTGTGATTTTTGGTGTAAATGACTATCACTAAGTCCAGCTTGTCTGAGAGGTAAGTATGGCTGCCAATTTTAGTTGGATGTATTCCTGGAGATTTCATCACATGACATAATGAATCTTTAATTAATCTTTTGATTAATCTTTAATTCCTGGAGACTCCAGGCCAATCCTGGAGGATTGGCAACCTAGTAGTAAGATAGCCTGGTGAGCCCAAGGGGACTGTCTGGGACTCCGGGGTCAGGTTGTTATAGTTCTTTAGGAGTTCTCACTTGGTACTGGGCTGGTGACATCTAATTACAGAACATACACCAGTTTTGGGTTTTTTGCCCTGATTCTTGACAATCCCACGGTTGGCACTCACTCATGGGCCACTCCAGCCAGCATAACAGCCCCTACATCCTCCTCTAGGGATGGCTAGGAGAAAGCGTGTAAGGGTCTGCTCTGCAGTGGGACGTGTAATTTCCAGCTCAAGCAGACTCCCCACGCTAGCTCGCACTGAGCTACTGTGCTAAAATTGAAGCATAGCTTGGTGGCATGAGCACCCTGAGTATGAGCCCAGCTGACACCCGAAGTTAGCCCCTCCTGCCACCAAAGCTACACTGCTATTGTTAGCTGGAAATTATCCCTCCAGGCCCAGGGGGGCATACCCAACAGAAATCACATTCCAAACAGACATGCTGCCATAGTACAATGCATCATCACAGAAGGCACATCACAATCAACAGTGAACACCACACTCAGAGTCATTGGACAGCAATCTTCTTCCACATTTCGCAGCCCTTGCACAGCCTTTAGGAGTGCTCCATACCGCATCCTGTCCAGCCAGCCATATCGCAGTGGGGGCTCCCTGCCTCTGGCACCCAGCACCAGTCCCTGCAAAACTTCCTTTGGCATCTTCCTCTGCTCACCTTACAAACTTAGCTTTTCTTCATCTGATTGTCTTGATGATTTCAGTTTCATTCCAGTTATGCTGTAAATGAGCAGTTACCTCCGTGTTAGTCATGTGTGAGGTATCGCTAGTGCACAGCAACTGCCTGTACCATTTCAAGTCTAAGCCTTCCTTAATCTGCCTCTCACATGCATACAGCGAGATGCTGAAGACAAGAGACTGTAGCAATTTCATTTTATGCTCCATGGTACTTCATGGTACCTAGGGAGGTGGTGGAACCTCCTTCCTTGGAGATTTTTAAGGTCAGGCTTGACAAAGCCCTGGGTGGAATGATTTAGTTTAGCTTTGACAGGGGGTTGGACTAGACGACCTCCTGAGGTCCCTTCCAACCCTGATGTTCTATGATTCCATGGTACTACCTTTTTTTCTCCAAACATGGCTCAGTGTTGTTAGCGCAGCAGTTGCAACTCCAGTTCTATGTTAGATCTCTAAGTGATATTTAGTGTCCTTTGTAGTCATACTTCCTAGGGAGCTGAACTGCTCCATACACATGAATGCCTCCCAGTCACCACTGGGTTTTGCAATGTTGTTGTGCGGTGTTGGTCCCAGGATATTAGAGAGACAAGGCGGGTGAGTAATATCTGTTATTACACCATCTCCTGTTGGTGAAAGAGAGGAGCTTTCAAGCTACGCAAAGCTTTTCTTCAGGCCTGCGTAGCTCAAAAGTTTGTCTCTTTCACCACTGTCTTTGTCTTTTCATGTGACATCTTTAGACCTAACTTGTCCGCTTCCACCGCTACTCTTTCTGGCACCTCTTGTGACAATCCAATCAGGTCAATATCAGCAGCAAAGCAAAGGTGACTAATTTTTTAGTCCATGGAGGCCCTCCTGTAGGTTTCTGTCTGTGGTTTTTCTTAACATTTCTTCAGGATAAAAGTTGAGGAGGGGCAGTGATAGCAAGGAGCCTTGTCAGACTCCTATCCTCAAATCAAACCAACTACTTTGCTCACACCCTGCAAACACAGACGCCGTCATGTTTCCATAGAAATTTTTGTATCAGCTTTATTGCATTTTCGCCATCTCCAACCAGCTGCAGAATTGCCCAAATAAGGCATTTGACATATACTGTCAGACGCCATAGCAAAATCCACAAAGACATTGGCCATTGTCATGGTACAATTCCCCACTCTGAACCTTAGCGTCCAAGAGATGAGGTACCAACATGAATTCCTCTAAGCTTGATTACCAGCTTAGAACCTGTAGCGCTGCCATCAACCAGGAATTCCAGTGCCTGGTATGCTCTGGTCCCCCCCAAGACCTTGCCCGGGGAACCCCAAGACCCAGACCCTCTGGATCTTACCGCAAGGAAAGTAAACCCTTTCCCCCACCGTTGCCTCTCCCAGGCTTCCCCTCCCTGGTTTACCCTGGAAGATCACTGTGATTCAAACTCCTCGAATCTTTAAACAGAGAGGAAAATTCATCTTCCCCCCTCCTTCTCTCTCCCCCTCCCAGACTCTCCCTGAGAGAGAAAGTAATCCTAACACAGAGAGAAATTAACCTTTCTCTCCCCCTTCCCTCCTTTCTCCCCACCAAGTCCCTGGTGAAGTCCACACCCGCCCGCCTCGAGGGCCTACACACACTAAGAATAAAAAAACAATCAGGTTCTTAAACAAGAAAAGCTTTTAATTAAAGAGAGAAAAACAGTAAAAATTATCTTTGTAAATTTAAAATGGAATAGGTACAGGGTCTTTCAGCTATAGACACTGGGAATACCCTCTCAGTCTAAATATACAAGTACAAATTAAAATCCTTTCAGCAAAATACACATCTGAACTCCTCCCAGCCAAATATACATTTGAACTCCTAGCCAAATACACATTTGCAAATAAAGAAAACAAAAATAAGCCTAACTCGCCTTATCTACCTAGTACTCACTATTCTGAATTTATAAGAGCCTGTATCAGAGAGATTGGAGACAAACCTGGTTGCACATCTGGTCGCTCTGAGAACCCAGAGAGAACAACAACCAAAAACTAACAGCACACACAAAAACTTCCCTCCCTCAAGATCTGAAAGTATCTTGTCCCCTGACTGGTCCTTTGGCCAGGTGACAGCCAGGCTTACTGAACTTGTTAACCCTTTACAGTCAAAAGAGATATAAAGTACTTCTGTTTTATTAACTCCTACTATCTGTTTATGACAGCCATCTTCCTCTCGTTCTGCAGCACTTTCTCACACAGTACATGCAGATTGAACATTTGCTCCACTATAGCTGTTTTGGGTCTAGACCCGCTTATTCTTCGTCAGAAAGTTCTCGATCTGGGTTCAATTCTCTTCAGGACGCGTGCAGCAGTATTTTGCTAGGCTCTGTCAATAACCAGGTTGTGCAGTAATTTCCACAAACAGTCAGGTCCCTCTTTTCACACACAGGAACAGCGTCCAACTTTTGAGCCATCTTCCAGTCTCCCAAATCACACTGACAAGATTATGAGATACTCGGATGTGTGCCTCTCCGCTTGAATTACTTTTACTTGTATGTTATTCACTCCGGAGCATAGAAGCTAGAACTGGGGGTGCTGGGAGAGGAACTGCCACACTCCCTGGCTTGAAGAGGTTTCCATTATATCCAGAGTTTACAGTTTGGTTCAGTGGCTCTCAGCCCCACACTGTACAAATTGTTCCAGCGCAATTTCACGTCCACAGCACATCCTCAACTTATTTGATTGTAGGAGGACGTTTATTGGAGTAAGTCAGGCTTCCCACAAAGACCTCCTCTGCTTCTTTCACTTCCAATTTAGAACCTGTTTTGCTCATATTATACAGGTCTCAGCAATACTCACCCCAAGTGTTGTGTGAAACAGTATTTTTCCTGCCAGAGAAACCTTGCAAAAGAATCTTGGTGGTGGCCTTCCTAGTGACATTTGCTGCAGAAAAGTTCTGTATATTGATGTACTGTTGTTCAAACCAATCTTCTTTCGCCACTCTAATCAGTGTATCTATTTTCTTGTGTCATACAGGAATATTGCTCTCTTGCAGTTTCATGTATTTTCCCTTGTGCTCTTTGTTTCCTTCACTGATCACACAACTTGATCATCTTTACTGTGATCCAAGGTTTCTTCTTTACATCTGTTTCCCCAGGGATTCATCCATGGTCTCTCTAATGCAGCAGGAGATGTTGTACCATAAGTGATCTACACAACCTATTCAGAGGTCAGCAGCTTGTAGTTTTTGTTTAATTATCTTCGTGATTTCCACTTGTGTTTTATGGCTTTTCAGTTTGTTGGTGTTATAACAGACACTGGAGGTGCTTGTTGTTTGTTGCTTCACAATTTGACCTTTATTTTCCCTATTATTAAGTTATGATTGGATTCTGTGTCAGCCACCTGGAAGTGTCAACTCCTCATGACACCAGAACAGCATGCACCTCTTTGAGATCATGATGAAGTCTATCTCATTCTGAGTCTGCAAATCCAGCAAAATCCAAGTTCATTGCCTTGACAGTTTATGCTTAAACATGTTAGTGGATACATTTTTAAACACTGCCTCTCTTCCTCATCTAGACAGAGCTTAAGGAACGAAGGACTTGACTTCACTAGGATAAAGGTATGTTCTCACTATGGGTTAGCTAAGACCTGGTGGTAGCTAATAAGGTAAAGCCCTAATGAAGACAGCCCTTGCAATTTGACATCTGAGCAGGTGGAGTAGTCCCTTCATTCCGGTGTGAATGACAACATGTGGTGAGAATCAGGGCCGATATCCCTATAAAGTGAGTGAATAATGGATAAAACCTTTGTTGCTTTGAGAAGTATCAGAACATTTCTAGCCTGCTTTATTCACTGACTGGACTGATCAGGCTTCTTGGGGTCTCGTTATTTCCCCGCTTGCTACTCTCTTGTTGTGGGGCTCTGGGATAAGAAGGTGACATGTGCTGCATGGTCCTTCCCTGGGATGCTGGGGAGGCTCCATGTGCATCAGGGTGTTCCACACTATGAAAGTTCAGAGTTGAGGAAATCATTGTGATTATATTAGTCCCATAGCAAAGTGGGAGGAAGGGGAGTGGGACCGGAATTCTAGGAGAGCCAGTGAAATCCTCAGAGAAATGTTGAGTGTGTATGAGCCCACTTCACTCAGGCAGTCTTGACCAATTGAGACCCATGACCAGAAGGAATCAGATACAGTACTCCAAAAATAATGAAATACAGCTGGAATGATGCAATTCAGCCAGATTAATTGTAAAGGAGCTGGATTAGTGGAGGAGCCCTTGCAAGGCTCAGGTGAGATACTGACCAGGGAGCAAATTCACTTCTAGGGCTTGATTCTTATTTCAGTTGCACTGGTGTAAATTGGAGTAAGACCAAGGAAACCCAGACACGGAGCGACAGCGGCGCCGCATAGTGATGCACCAGGCCAATTGCTTCTGCGCTTTTTCGGACCTTGCAGAGAAGCAAGTAATTGTACATGAATGGCACAGAGAGCTTTAGGATCTCAGCAAGCAGCCCAGAGGGACCATACTTCACCTGTCCTAGGAGAAATCACATCTCATGCCCAGAGCCTTTCAGAGCATGACTGTGCTCCCTTCCATTCAGTATTTGAAGCTGTGCAGGACATTTAAATGAAGTATTAAGAGCTCTGCCCAGCAGGCGAAAATGAGCGGGTTAGAACTGTAGCTCAGCCAGCACAACTGCCATAGCCCTGCAGGGGGCAGTAGAATATCTATAGGCCTCCCCTTTACAGAATTCACCAGCTCTCTGTCTAGCTGGTGGATTGTGGGAGTGGCTTCCTCTGCCCATATGATTCCAGTGGACCCGCTCCTCAGGTCCACCAGGCAAGCCCTTCTTTCTACTCTGCAGCTTCAAAATGGGTCAGATGCTCAAGAAACAGCCAAGATTTCTGAGCTCCCATAAACCCTGTGTCTCCTTTTGTGCCTCAGTGTCTCTTACTGAGACTGCAGGAGCAACATATCAGCTGCAATACACCAGCCTATCTGCAGTGAAGTATGTGCTTCTCTCTGACCAGCCTTCTAACTGCCTACACCTGTGTGGTTGCCCCACTGCCTGTACTTGACCTGTTCCCCCTCTGCCTTCATACACATCCGTACCAAAGGGAAGAGATCGTCAAAAAATTGCAGGGGAAGGATTCCAATGACAAATTCCTTAGAAACAAGACATAAATTATGTTTTTCTAAATTTTCCATGGAAAATTTCAGGTTTTTTCACAGAAATTTGAAAGTCAATTTCAATTTTAAAAAACACTAGTTTGATTTGGAAATGCCACAGTGTCTCATGGGAGTTGTAGTTCAGGTGTCTCATGCTCCCATTCTCTTCTATAGACTAGGCTGCCAGGTCAGACTATATCTCCCATGAAGCACCATACTTCTGCCCCCTCCCTTGGAAAGAGGAGGTGGTGAATCCTGAGGGACCTCAGGCATCATGGGAGTTGTAGTCCCACCAGGGAGCTTAGCCCATAGAAGAGAATGGGGAAATGGGGCAAATGAACTACAACTGCTGCAAGGCACTGCAGCAGTATTTGCAAATCAAAACATTTTGGTTTTCAGCCAAAATATTTTAGGGTTTGAGTGTTTGGTTTTTTGACTAAAACTTTAAATGTTTAATGGAAAGCAGATGCTTTTTGCAAATAAAATTCATTTAATTGGAAAAGTGTTTTGATTGACAATTGTCAACCTGCCCTCTGTAAAATCGTGTCCTCCCTGGCCCAGCCCTCCCCTGCCAACTGACAGATGCTGCTGCAGTCTGAGAGGTGATTGTCTGTTTGTTTCAGGATTGGAGTGATTCTTTGCTATCCCAAGCCTTGTTGGGGGGAGGGAAAGGCTTACTTTCCCAGTCAGCTGTCTGATGACTGGGACCCTCCAGTAGTAAGAGTCTGTGGGTGCACTGCTGTGGCTCAGCAGCAGCCTTACTGACAGGGCCTGCTGTTTGCTATCTGCCATGTTGTGTACCAATAACCTGTTGCTTTCAGTAAGATAGTTTTGTAACTGGTTGCAGTTACTGTTTGCAAGGGCTAAAAATAAAGACCCTTGATTCTCACAATGACTCAGACATGCACACGGGAAACCCACAAACTCTTTGCTTGGCTGCCACTACAGCACACTGAAAAATTTTCATCTATGCTATTTTTTAGAGGGTGGGACAAAACCAAACAAACCCCCTCAAATATTTCCACCAAACTTTTTTGTGAAAATTTCTGCTTTCATCTAACTATGGGAAGGGGGTTATCTAGAACAAAAAACATTTCCAGTTTCAACAATTGAGAACTTTTTTCAGTTGTCAAACAGAAAAAAATTGTGTTTCAGATTTTTGGTCTTTTGATGAAAGCCCAGACAATTCTGATAAAAAAAAAAGAAAAAAAATCGTATTCTTTGAAATGTTTATGGAAAATAAAATACATTTCTCAACAGTCAAGCTGTCCTGCAGTATGATGGTGAGGTCCAACCTCAGGGCTGATTGTTAAGAACCAGGGCACAAATCCCAAACTGAGTTCTATACTTAGATTTCGCCAACTAATTATCAAGTGTAAATTCCACAGGCACTATATCAGTGGTAATATTCAGTCACAGACAGTCTGTTTGGGTACTTTAATCTGTCTTGCCACCCAAGTAAGCTTGCCTTTGTGATAGATGTTCCCTTACACCAAGCATCACACAATATTCAGGTTACTCCCCATTCCAAAGGACCAGTCACTTACCCCAGGTCAATTGCACCTTAGATCTCACACCAAAGACAAGGCTTGTAGCCAATCCTATAATAAACTATATAAAGATTTATTAATAGGAAAAAGAAACAAGAGCGATATTTACCAGGTTAAAGCAGGTAAACATAGATACACAGAGGAGTTCCAATCTTAAGTTTCAAAAGGCAATAGAAGCTTCCATAATAAGCAAGCTCTAGCTGACCTTTAAGGCTAAACAGCTGGGGAACCCTTGCTTATACCTTGCCCCCCAGAGTCCAAGCAGCACAGAGATCCAGTTTCTTCTTGTTAGTGGTTTTATCCCCTTCCTCATTTGTTCTCGCAGCTGCAAACTCAGCTGGCAGGAGGAATTCTCTTGCACGATTCATCTTCACTACCAGGCCCTTTTTAACTGCACAGCCCCACCATGAAGCCCAAAATCTGCTATCAGAGCTGATACTATTTGATACAATTTTGGGAAATGCTTGGTCAATTTTTTTTACTTCACCCCCAACCCCAGCTGGCTTGAGAGCCCAAGTGGCCCCCTTCAGACAGGGCATCTAAGCATTCTGGCACATGGGAGTTGTGTTGCATAGAGGGGAAGGAAGGGAAAAAAGTTACATGTACACTCACCAACCTGCTCAGTGCCTCAGTTTACCCAGCTCTACAATTGCTCTTCTACTACTTAGCTCAGTTCTTCTTTAGGTGTGTCCTAAACTTCTGTCAATGTTTAGCACAGCTCTGGACCCACATGGTCCCCAGCCTACAAAACACAGGACTTGGGGGAGGCTGTAGAGAGGTAAATTGTGGTGTCCCTCACAGGGTCTGTACTGGGACCGGTTCTATTCAACATATTCATAAATGATCTGAAAAAAAGGGTAAGCAGTGAGGTGGCAAAATTTGCTGATGGTACAAAACTGTTCAAGATAGTTAAGTTCCAGGCAGAAGGCAAAGAGCTACAAAACTGGGTAACTGGGCAACAAAATGGCAGATGAAATTCAATCTTGATAAATGCAAAGTAATGCACATTGGAAGATAATCCCAACTATACATATAAAATGATGGGGTCTAAATTAGCTGTTGCCACTCAAGAAAGAGATCATGAAGTGATTGTGGATAGTTCTCTGAAAACATCCACCCAATGTGCAGCAGCAGTCAAAAAAGCAAACAGAATGTTGGGAATCATTAAGAAAGGGATAGATAATAAGACAGAAAATATAATATTGCCTCTATATAAATCCTTGGTACCTCCACATCTCAAAAAAGATATATTGGAATTGGAAAAGGCTCCAGGAGGGAGTTTGGGTGCAGGAAGGGACTCCAGGCTGTGGTAGGAAGTTGGGGTGCAGGAGGGGGTTTGGGGTGCTGGCAGCACTTACCGCGGCTCCCAGGAAGCAGCTGCCAGGTCCCTTCAGCCCCTAGAGGCATGGGCGACCAGGGAGGCTCCACGTGCTGGCCTTGCACCCAAGGCGCCACCGCCACAGCTCCCATTGCTTGCGGTTCCCAATCAACGGGAGCTGCGGAACTGGAACTGGGGGTAGGGGCAGGTTACGGAGCTCCCTGGCTGCCCACATGCCTAGGGGCTGCAAGGATCTGGTGGCCGCTTCTGGAAGCCATACGGCGCTAGAGCAGGCAGGAAGGCTGTCTTAGCCCCAAGTCCCCATTGCGCCACGAACTGGACTTTTAATGGCACAGTCAGCAATGCCATTTGGAGCCGCCAGGGTCCCTTTTTGATGAGGCATTCTGGTTGAAACCCGGATGCCTGACAACCCTACTTCACCAGCTGGAGAAGAGTGGAAGGTAGCCTGGTCACCAGGGGTGGCTCTAGCCCCCAGCATGTCAAGCGCGTGCTTGGGGCAGCAAGCCACGGGGGGCGCTCTGCCGGTCGCCGGGAGGGCGGCATCCCGCAGCTCCGGTGGACCTCCTACAGGCGTGCCTGCGGAGGGTCCGCTGGTCCCGCGGGCTTGGCGGAGCCATGGGACCAGTGGACCCTCCACAGGCACGCCTGCAGGAGGTCCACTGGAGCTGCGGGACCGGCGACTGGCAGAGCGCCCCCTGCGGCATGCCGCCGTGCTTGGGGTGGCGAAATGTCTAGAGCCACCCCTGCTGGTCACAGGCCTGAGAACTAGGGCTGATGAGGTCTCCAGTTGGCAATGGCTCTATGGATCCTCTGATGTCTCGCTCTGGCTTCAGCCCAGGTGAGCAGTGACAGGTAACGCCATCTTGATTTACATTAATTACATTATCCTTTTCATTCTTTATTAATCAAGTCCTGTAACAGCCACTCCATTATCTTGCCCAGGTTTGATGTCAGGCTGACAGCCTTACCTGAGTCATCCCATTTACCCTTTTTAAAAATTGGCACAATAGTAGCTTTCTTTCAGTCTTCTGAAACTTCCCTAATGCTGTGAGGCTTATTGAAAATCAACATTAACATCCCAATGAACTCCTCAGCCAGATCTTTTAAAACACTTGGATGCAAATGATCTGGATCTGCTGATTTTAAAAATGCCTAACTTTAGTAGCTTCTTTTTAACATCCTACAGCGAGAGTAATGAAATGGAAAGAGAGTTATCATCGCCATATGATCAAACTATATCATCTGTTTTATTGAACACTTCTGCCTTTTCTGCATTATTATTGGCAATTATACTATTTCCATCTAATAATGGACTAATGCCATTGTCAGGATTCTTTGTGTTCCTAAGATATGTAAAAAACTCCTTTTTATTGTCCTTAATTCTCCTGGCCATAGATTTCTCCTTGTGTCATAGAATCATAGATCTTAAGGCCAGAAGGAACCATTATGATTATCTAGTCTGACCTCCTGCACAATGCAGACCACAGAATCTCACCCACTCACTCCTGTATCAAACCTGTGCCCCATGCTGCAGAGGAAGGTGAAAAACCCCTAGGGCCTCTGCCAATCTGCCCTGGAGGAAAATTCCTTCCCGACCCCAAATATGGCGATCAGTTAAATCCTGAGCATGTGGGCAAGACTCACCAGCCAACACCCAGGAAAGAATTCTCTGTAGTAACTGTCATCCCACCATATCTAACATCCCATCACAAGCCATTGGGTATATTTACTGCTAATAGTCAAAGACCAATCTCATTATACCATCCCCTCCATAAGGTTAACAAGCTTAGTCTTGAAGTCACATATGTCTTTTGCCCCCACTACTCCCCTTGGAAGGCTGGTCCAGAACTTCACTCCTCTAATGGTTAGAAACCTTTGCCTAATTTGAAGTCTAAACTTCCTGATGGCCAGTTTCATGGGTGGCAGGGTTTGTAGAAATTTTGGTGGTGCCCAGAACCCCCCCCCCACTCCTCCTCCCCCAAACTCTGCCCCCCCACCTACCTAAGGCTCTGGGAGGGGGGTTGGGTGGGGGGAGGAGTCTGGGGTGCAAGTCCTGGGCTGGGGATTAGGGTGCAGGAGGGGTGTAGGGTGCAGATTCTGGGATGGAGTTTGAGTGCTGGGTGCAGGCTCCGGGCTGGGGCAGGGGGTGGGTGTGCAGGAGGGGGTGAGGGGTGCAGGCTCTGTAGTACAAAGGGAGGGGGTGCAGGTTTTGGGAGGGAGTTTGAGGGCAGGATGGGGTGTGTGGGAAGGGGGAGGGGGTGCACAATCTGGGAGGGAGTTTGGAGATAGAAGGAGGTGCATGGGGTGAGGGCTGTGGGGCTGAGGATGAGGAGTTCATAATGCAGGAGCGAGTTCAGAGCTGGAGCAGAGGATTAGGATGCAGGGGGATGAGGGTTGGGGCTGAGGATGAGGGGTTCATGATGCAGGAGGGGGCTCAGGGCTGGGGCAGAGGATTAGGGTGCGGGGGCATGAGGGTTGGGGCTGAGGATGAGGGGTTCATGATGCAGGAGGGGGCTCAGGGCTGGGGCAGAGGATTAGGGTGCGCGGGGATGACAGCTCTGGCTGGGGCTGAGGATGGGGAGGGTCTCAGGGCTCGGGCAGAGGATTAGGGTGCAGGGATGAGGGTTCTGCCTGGAGATGAAGGTTTGGGGCATTGGAGAGGCTCAGGACTAGGGCGGAAGGGCAGGGTAAGGGCAGCCTGCCTTGCCATTAGTGAATGGGGGGCACTAGGACTCTGGGGCAGCAGACAGCAGGTGCTGCCGGGACCAGGGCTCTGCCGAGTAATGTGCTACTCCAGTAGCACAAGCAGGCACGGGAGAGGCGTGTGCTGCTTTCTCTCGGGCAAGGACACGGGGGCGGGGGCAGACCCGCGGGAGGGGGATTTGCGGTGGATGGTGGCAGGCGGAGGCCGGGGCCCGCTCCAGGGAGGGATAGGGCAGAGACCCAGCTCCAAATATTGCTGGAGCAGGGCCCGGCCCTGAATATTGCTGGTGCTTGGGCACCCCAAAAGAATATAACCCGCTGCCTATGGCCAGTTTATATCCATTTGTTCTTGTGTCCACATTGGTACTGAGCTTAAATAATTCCTCTCCCTCCCTGATATTTATCCCTCTGATATATTTATAAAGAGCAATCATATCCCCCCTCAACCTTCTTTTGGTTAGTGCTTAAAGAAAGTATCATGCTCTTTGATTCTCTCTTTCATAAGATCACGGTTGCCATTCTCGGATCTCATCCCAGTAGCCCTTCATCTGTACCGTTAAGTTGTTTTGGGAGAGTACGAATAACAAGAGTTTTTCGTATGTCCAGGTTGAATTCATCCTTATTAAACATGCTGGAGACCAGAACTGGCAATCACAGTGTTCCAGTGGTGAGCTGATGCGCACTGAGATCACAGGAACCTATGTACTCAGATCACCAATCTAAACATCTCACAGACCATCGGGCATATTATACCTGCTAAATCAAGATCAGTTAATTGCAAAATTAGGCTGTCCCATCTTACCATCCCCTCCACTAAACTATACAGCTTAGTCCTGAAGCCAATATGTCTTTGCCCCTCACTACTTCTCCCTTGGAAGCTGTTCAGATATCATCTCTCTCTAATGGTTAGAAACCTCCTAATTCAATACAGTCTCTCCTGACTGCTTTTAGAATGTATACTAGAACCAGCAATGGCTATGGAAATTTTGCCGTGACTTTTTTTTTTTTTTTTTGTTTTTTTAGGTCTCTTACACAGTGCCTTGTATATATCGGCTACTAACACTCTCCCTTATCTTCATTGGAAAATACCCGTCGGCCTTGAATGCAGCCAAGACCACATTAGCTTTTTTTAACGTAATGATATTCTCAAGACAACATTAAGGAATCCATACACATTGGCTGGCTCAGAGTCATCTGTGATCACCATACTCTAGCTTGACTCTATAAAAGTGTTCTGCTGCGCGCTTCCACCGTCTTCGCAACTTGTTTAGGTCTGTCCCAAATTGTATAAGCCCAGAAAATTCTGGCTGTATTGGTAATGGGTGTCAAGATCTCGGGAAGTACATGTGACTCTGAATGTGTTCAGATCGTTTCCTTTTTCTTCATTCTATTAATGAGTGCTAGGCTGTGTCATAACACTAGCTCACTATTTTATCTGCCCTAGCCTTTAGGGTCTATTCCAGTTTACTGTGTAAGATGAGTTTCGCCTCGTCTAAGCTATCCGTGGGGTACGGGAGAAAAATGTGCATACTTCCAGGCCAAATTCGCGCAGAGGGGTATCTTGGAGTCCTCCCGGGCCTCGTCTTGCAAAGAGTGCGGTTAGCTGAGTTGGCAGTCACTTTGGTCTCTGAAGCGAGGAGCATTTCCTCCACCTAACAAATATGCATTGATCAGCCAATCCTATACCACCAACGTTTGGAAGTGGGCGAAAAGGAAGTCAGAACTTCTGTTAATAGAGACACGCTTGGGGTTGGACTTTCACCATGAGCATGTGGGTGGGTTGAGATTTGTGGCCTGTGCTGTGTAGAGTGACCAGATGACTGAGTGATAAATGGAATCATCGGCATTGTGCCGATATCAGTGTAAATCGCATAACATACGAAAGGTTTTGGTCCTCCCACTGCGATCCCTCACTAGCTTGAGAAACTTTCTGGTGGATCGTAATGGGATAGGACTAAAGGATCTGGATTCTGCCAGCCCTCAATTCACGACATCTGCCGGGAATCAGAATCAGCATGCAGTGATAACGCAGCAGACAGTGTTGCATGTGCAATATATAAGATGGCACTGACAATCTCTTCCATTCTAATGCAGAAGGAGAGGATAGAAATAGAAAAAAACAAGAATGACACTCGTAAGTTAATTCACCAAGTTACGTCCAACGTACTGTTGGTAGCCTGAAGCAGAAGCTGAATAGGAGTGGGAGATTGCAGCTAAATTCTCTGATTCCTCCAGTTTGTTCCAACTTCAAATAGAGCATAGCACCGCATGTTGTGGAGGCAGCCTGGTATACTTCTGGGCGGCGTATTCTAATTGCCTGCTTCAAAGCCGAATCTTGCGTGCTCAGAGGGATCTACACAAAGTGTTAGTCAAAGTAAACCAGAGTTTTTCGAAGCTCTCTGGAATTCTGATCTTAAAACGTTTTGGCACGGTCGGCTTTTTAGCTGCAGTTGGTTTGTCGGTGCCAGTTATATGCATGATTATCTGAGTAAACTATTGCTGACCTAAAAACTCTAACTTAGAGCATCATAGTTCTGAAAATGTTTATGAATATGAGAAAAATTAGTTTAAAGTAACAAAAAAGCAAATTTACATTTATACCAATTATATCGGTCAAATTGTCTGAATGATAGAAGATTAAAAGTTTTATCCTGTTAAAATATCCGATGAACAGTAGATGATCGTAAATCAAATAAGCCAGTAAGTGCGGCATAGCACAGTCCGTTGCTCTTTAACAAGGCTAGTAAATAGATGATCATCACATGACTCCTATTGCAGACCATTGTAGTGGGGAGAGTAATCCTCATTGAACAGCCTTCGATGTAGCTCCAGATTTAAGCTCAGAGAGAGAACACAGTGAGAAGAGAATGCAAATGACTCTGAATCTCAAATGAAAATATATACCTATATATGAAAATTAAAATATTTTTTAAGTGTTCAGTGGTGGTTGGCTAGCGCAGAAAATAGTTGACTGACTCGAGAATCGCTGTGAGAAACGAGAAGAATCATTGAGCTTGCACAACTGTCAGTTGAAATATCTAGTGAAGGGGAACAGGTACACCTTTATCTTCTACAGTTATTGGGCTCTGAGAGCTGTATTGACCTGCATCACAGTGGTGCAGGCCTGTGGGCTAACTAAAGATCAGACAGAGATATGCCTTGCATTTTGGCCTGTTACAGCAAGCTTCCCAGGTAGTAAACAGAAACATTATAAGAAATCCTGTCCTGTTTAGAAGAGCAATACGATAAGAACATTACACTTGGAACACAAGTTTCTCACGAGGTTATAACAGGCAGACGGACTATGCAGAGAGGGAAGATTTACTATGGAAGTGAGGTTCTGGGGTTCTAGTCTTTTTCTTGAATTAGAAGGAGTAAAACATACAAAGTGGATTAATACAGGGGGGTAGCAAGTATCAGGCAAGTACATTGTGGTGTAAAGCGGCTTATATGTAACATGCACCATAGTTATTCCCTTAATATCCTCAGTATTGTTCAAATGTTGTCAGTGCAGAAAAGACTGCACAGTGTATGATATCTATTTGTCAGCAGCAATGCAATACATTGGACCTGTCACTGTTTAACTCCATGTCCTATTATAGATATCTGTGTCGTTAGCAATAGATTAGGGTGAAGAGATCAGGAAGTTATTAGTCCAAGCTGCAAAAGCCAAGACCAACCCAACTTAATCATCCCACCAGGGCTTTACAGCCGGGCCTTAAAAACTCTAAAGGATGGAGATTCCACCACCCCAGGTAACCATTCCAGTGCTCACCACCTCTTATCACATGTCATAATGATCAAGCGTTTTGCAGGCCAACACCATTGTTACATGTTAGTTTGAACGGCCCAGGAAAGCTCAGATGTGGATGCTCCAAAGGTCATTGTTAGTTAAGTACCCATTACTGAATAACTTCCCACATTTGACAAAATGTATAATCATACTTCCTACAGAAACTACCAATAAAATAATTTCAAAGAGATTGGATTCACGCCAAAAACGTGATCCATACTGCTTCTGAGGAACACTTCCACGATATCAAAAATGCTAGATGATTGCATACAAAAATAGGATGATATTTCAATAAGATCATAACTTGCAAAGATATGTTGCATGATACTGCTAAAACAATTCGTATGTCACATTCTTACACACCAAGCTGGAATAGTTTTCACCTATAATGCATGATGGATGGTGGACAAGACTACGGATACAGCGCAGTATCAGGATATGGAATGCGAGCCTGAAAGTTACAAAGTCTTACTACTAAGTCAGTCATCAGAATATTCAAACCATTTCCTACTGATGCTTTCCATAGAAATTCTTGTAAAGTATAATTGTTGAAATTAGAAGAGTGGTGGTTGAATGCTGTCCGGAATTATCACCCCTTAAACGATGAACAAGGTTTATCTATCCTCTAGAGACATTAGAAAGGTATGCAAATCATCAAAGGTATAAGATACTTAGGTTTCTTCTTCCGTTCAACACTGACAGATGTAAAACTAACACGGATATGTATTTGGGTATGAAATGTAAAATTGTCAACGCCTTCAACAAAGGAATAAAAAGTGAAATGTCTCACTGCAATGATTCGATCCTGGGGGTAAAGGTGAAGGCAGTTTAACGAGTAGAATGAAAAAGACAGAAGGATGAGGAAGATTGGATCCTCAAAACTTTGCGAGCATTCTACTGAAACGTATTACGATATTTCCTCATCATTTTGCACAAATTTAAAAAGCTAATAACCTTCCCATGTGAGAAACTGTACGCGAATTGAGTGTGGATAGTGCAGATACAGATCTGCAGGCTTAAGATTCAGATTTTGCCGCGTGTGTATCCTTTACTGTTATTATACAACACATACCGTACACATAATAATAGTATTTAGGTAATATATAACTCTTTTAGATGTGGACACACAGATCACTTCAACCTTCACAACAAAGAAAACTTGAATGTTAAGTTAGTCAAGCTAAGTTAATGCTAGAGTGACAGAAACATCACACCTAATGTGGCTATGTGCTATCAAAATAATTGCTTTCCTTATAGTTCCATTATGCTTCAGTCATCTTTAGACTAGGTGCTGGTCTACACGAAGGGCAGAAAATGATGTTTAGACGCACTTCAGCTACGTGAATACGAGCGAAGTCGATATCTAAAATGATTTCTCACCGTCTCACCGAGGACGATTCTGCGGCTTCGCCATGTCGACGAACTCCGTTGGGGTTGGTGGAGTTCCGGAATCGATAACGCTCAGGCTATTACTGCGTCTAGATGAGAACGGATATGATCCTAGCATGATTAAACCCGCGATCGGCGGGTACTCAGACGGACCTTAGATCCCATCTGCTGATACTGTTCTGTGGCTTTTGATAGCCTTTCATTTATTGTATCAGATGGGGTACGTGTTAAGTCGATCTGTAAAGCAGCAGAGAATCCCTGTGGACCTATAGACTAACAGATTTGGAAGCATGAGCTTTCGTGCATGGCATCTGACGAAGTGGGTATCAACGAAAAGCTCATGCTCCAAAACTCTGTTAGTCTATTAAGGTCCACAGGCTTCTCTGCGCTTTCATTTATGCTGTGCTAGTCAGAAATGCACTGCATTGTGCCTAGAAACAACTGGGTGTTTGTTACTGAATGGTTATGAGGAAATTTTATAACTTGTTGCATAGTATGTTTAATTTTGCCAGTACTGTCCGATCGAGCAACTCCAACCACCTGTGTGGTTTTGATACAGGATAAATACATATTGGTGCCTTTTGCATTGTTCTGGTTATTTATGGTACCAGAAACTCCAGCCTTCATCCAGGTAGACGATCCCTAGGAGCTGTCAGGCAAAATGGTGAATAATCGAGGCATGAATTAATGATAACAGCATCCAAAAGACAGATGAGCTAAGCATCAGTATTTCTTAATGCCACGGGCTTGAAGCAACCTAGGCCATCATTCAGGGAATCACTCTTACTAGGTTAAACATTCAGGAAGATTACCAAATGTTGTGTTGTTTTAAGCTAGTAGAGAGACCAAACGAATATTCTGGAACTGGAGCAGAATTTAAGTTTAGCTTGAATGTTTTCTGGATTCAGGTCAATTGACTTAACAACATTATTGAGCTGTAGATGAAAGATGTCTGTTTCTGCGTACATTGAGTATTTACTTGTGTTCTAAAATGGGTTCTTGTCTAAGCTTCTCAAAAGAAGGAGATCAGGTTGGTTGGCACGATTACCTTTGTAAAGCCATGTTGTATTTGTCCCATATTACCTTGACTCAATGTCTTAACTACTTTTCTCACATTTTTCCAAGACCTGCATATTACCGATGTCAAACTAATAGCAATATAGTTACTCGGATCATGTTTTCCCCTTTTTAAAGATAGAAACTATGTTAGCAATCTCCAGTCATACGGTACACCACTGAGTTTACAGTCTTAAAAATTCTTGCTATGAGCTTTGCAATTTATGTGCCAGTTCCATTTAATATCTTGGAATGAAGATTATCTGGGCCCCCGATTTAGTCCCATTAAGCTGTTCGAGTTTGGCTTCTACCTTCAGATGTGATAATACTATCCTCCATATCCTCTATTCCCATTTGTCATCCTTCCAATTATCCCTAAGCTCCCATTAAAGGACTGAGGCAAGTATTTATTTTAGATATATTGGGCCATGCCTAGATTTCCTTACCTCCACTCCATCCTCAGCGTTTAGCTGTCCCACTTCTTTCTTTCCTTTCTGTCTTATTTATATGGCTATAGAACTTTTGCTATTGGTTTAATTCCCTTTGCAAGGTCCAACTCTACATAGCTTTCGGCCTTTCTCACTTTATTCCTAATATTTGACCTTAATAGGTAACATTCCTTGCTGATCACTCTCATCTTCCATTCCTTGTAGCTTTCTGCTTTTTCTTAATCACCTCTCTGAGATGCTTGCTAGTCAGCTTGGTCTACAGTTTTTGCCTATGAATTTTTTCCCCTTTCTCGGAATGCAGGCTTCTGATGTTTCTGCAACTTGTGACGTTGATAGTAGTCAGGCCTCTCCACCTTTTTAAGTCCCAATTCTTCAGTCCAATCCACTTCCTAACTAATTTCCTTACTTCTTTAAGTTAGCCCTTTTGAAATCAAAAACCCTAGTCACAGATCTATTTTGTTTATCCTTCCATTAGTTTTAAACTGAATTAGCTCATGATCGCTCAAACCAAGGTTGTCCCCTACAACCATTTCTTCTATGAAGTCCTCACTACTCACCAAACCAATCTAAAATGGCATCCCCACCTGGTTGGTTCAGCAACTACTTGGTGACGGATTCCATCGGCTACCCACATCCAGGAAATCTGAGCCCTGTTATTGTTACATAGCACTTGTCCTCCATCTATATCTGGGAGTTAAAGTCTCCATGATCACTACAATTCCCATTAGTATTTACTTCATTAAAAACATTAAAGAGGTCTCTAGCCATATCCAGATCAGATCCCAGCGGTCTGTAGAACACCCCAACCCTGTCATCAGGGGAGGCTAGTACGCTTTCCTTCCAATGTGATTTTTTGCCCAACGGATCAGGGATGACATAACAGACGGTACGATAGATGAGTTAGAAGGAAGATAGAGTCTAGAAGAAACGATCAACGAACCTAGCCATCATAGGTCCTTCAACAGTAAGACGCTAATATACGAGATCAAAAGGTAAGCCATAGAAAGACTGATCTACGAAGACGATTGTAAGTAGAGACTCTGTCTTATCCATTCCATCACTTCTTATTTCTTTACAGTCTACCTCATCATTGATATATAATGCTACTCCACCACCTTTGCCTTTATTTCTGTCTTTCCTAAACAGCACATACCCTTCAATACCTGTACTCTAGTCATGACTACTATTCCACCATGTTTCTGTTATTCCTATAATATCTGGCTTCACTTCCTGCACCAGTAACTCTAGTTCCTCCATTTTGTTAGCTAGGCTCCTCGCATTGGTGTACAAACTTCTCAATTCTTGCTGCTTGGCTTCATTCACATTCTTTACCCAATGTGACAAAGTTCCTCCTCTACCTTGGTGGGTCCTGCGCTTATTGGCAGATTTTGCTAGCCTCAGAGATCTTCCTGTTTTGGATCAGGAGTTGGAAGGTTTTGGGGGGAATCTGGGCCTGCCCTCTACCCCAGGTTCCAGCCCAGGGGCCTGTGGACTGCAGCTGTCTAGAGTGCCTTCTGGAACAGCTACATGACAGCTGCAATTCCCTGCGCTACTCCCCCATGGCCTCCTCCCAACACCTTCTTTGTCCTCACCACAGGACCTTCCTCCTGATATCTGTTAACGCTTGTACTCCTCAGTCCTTCAGCAGTATGCGTACTCACTTTCAGCTTCTTGCATGCCTCTTGCTCCCAGTTCCTCGCACGCACTTCCTCTCCTCTGGTTCCTTGGCTTCCTCTGGCCTGACTGGAGTGAGCCCTTTTATAGCATCAGAGGGACCTTAATTAGAGTCAGGTGCTTAACAGCCTCACCTGACTCTTAGCAGGTTAATTGGAGTCAAGTGTTCTCATTAGCTGGAGCAGCCCCTGCTCTGGTCACGCAGGGAACAGAAAACTGTTTATCCAGTGGCCAGTATATCTCCCTTCTACTACTCTGCTGTTCCCAGCTGGCCTGGGCTATCACACCAATTAGGTCCAGACATTCTACCACCAGTATCACCTATTAGACTGGTATCTACACTACCCTTCCTCCTTATATCCATTCTCCTACCCACGGCTGTATCCTTTCTTACTTCATATTCTTCCCTCTCAATGTTAAAATCCGGTGTGGAGATTGCCTGGACATCTCCCAATCATCTCCCCCTAATTCCTAGTTTAAAGCTCTCTTAATCAGTTGTGCCAACCTCCATTCTCGAAGTCTATTTCCCTCTCTACTCAGGTGGAGTCCATCCTGAGAGAACAGTCCTCTGTCCGTGAATGCCTCCCAGGGGCCATACATCCCAAAGCCCTCCTTAATAGCACCACTG
The DNA here is from genome assembly GCF_003597395.2 of Chelonoidis abingdonii. Taxonomy (NCBI): domain Eukaryota; kingdom Metazoa; phylum Chordata; order Testudines; family Testudinidae; genus Chelonoidis; species Chelonoidis abingdonii. The sequence continues at coordinate 21,402,839 of NC_133793.1, read as the reverse complement.
CCTGATCCATCCATTGTTGCCCTTCTCTAGGAACAGGCAGAATCCCACTGAAGATCTCCTGAGTCTCAATTTCCTTAAGCATCTTCCCCAGCCTGGCATAGTCTCCCTTGATACATTCCAGCAAGAATCTAGCTGTATCATCGTTCTGACATGAAGGACATTCAGTGGATTCTTTTCTGCGCCTCTTAGGATCTTCTTCAGCCTCAGGTCCACATCCCGTATCTTAGCACCCGGAAGACAGCTCACCCTTCTGCTCTCTGAATCAGCTCTGGTTACAGGTCTGTCTATTCTTCTCAGTAAGGAGTCCCCAATCACGTAGACCTGCCTTTTCCTGGTAACAGTGCGATTCTCTGGTCTATCCCCTGTTCCCTCTGGCTGCAAGTCCTCTTGATTCCTATTCACCCTTGCAATCCTCCACAACCCATCCCGTATCTTCCTGGGGCTTATGTTTGGTGTTATCTCCATCGACTCTTGCCCTCTTCTTATAGGACTAGCTGTGTCCCTTCTTCATTTTCCAATTCCGCAAACCTGTTCCTGAGCTCTATTTCTCCTTCACTAGCCCGTCTTTTCCTCTGCCTGGTCCCTCAGCTTCCCTTATCAATTTTCTTCAGTTCCTAACTTCTGCTTTATATTCATTGCTATCAACTTCCCCTTTCTTCCATTTGTGTATATATGTATATATATACATACAGAGAGCTGCCTTTACTTCCCCTCTAAGCCAGGTAATTGTTTTAACCAGCATAGCCTTCTTCCTTGACTATTGGATTGTGGCTTTTGGGGCATCTAGTAAGGTGTTCTGAAATGATTTGCAATTACATTCACATTTTTCTGATTAAACTCTTCCCAAATGATTTGGCTCATAATTGTTTTCAGCTTTGTGAAATTGGTCCTATTAAAGAATCAAGCATATATTTTATTGGTCGAAACTTTACAATGTGCAAGTCAGAACAAATGTGATTATGTCGTGATCATTTGTACCCATGAGTAGTTCCTCTTTTCTGTTAGAACAAGATCTAATAAAGAATTCCCTCTTGTTGACTGAAACACTTTTTGAGTTAGGAAATTGTCATCTATAAGGTTTAGAAATTCCAAGGATTTTTTACTCCTGGCAGCATGAGATCTCCAGCATATGTCACTCAAGATGAAATCCTGCATGATCACACAGCTTTTTTCCCAATATATTAAAAATAGGTGTGTAAGGAGGTGGTCATCCTTTCCCCTAATGTGATTTGGGGATCTGTAACAGACACTACCTAATAGCCTATCTGTTAGGACATTGATCCATAAGCTAGGGTGACCAGACAGCAAATGTGAAAAATCGAGATGGGGTAGGGGGTAATAGGAGCCTATATAAGAAAAAGACCCAAAGATCAGGACTATCCCTATGAAATCGGGACATCTGATCACCCTACCATAAGCATTCAAGAACATTTTCTTCCAATTTATCAGTGACTCAGAACAGGCAATGCCATTTTTGACATAGAGTGCCACTCCCCCTCACCTTCTGCCCACTTGATCCTTCATTGATTTTAACATTCCAATCATGTGAATCAAACCACCATATTTCAGTCATATCAACTAGATCACATTTATGCTAAAAACTGAGCAATACCAATTCCTCTTCTTTATTACCCAGGCTCCTAGCAGTGTGTATAAACAATACAAGAATTTACTTTTTTCATGTCCTTGATTCATTTTGTTCTCAACATCTCAGTTTTGTGCTCAGTGATCATATCTTCCCTCTTTTTACTCTTTCTTTTTTTCATAAACGTAACCTCTTCCTGATTACTCTAGTCAGCCTGTCCCTCAGGAGATTGGTCCTGGGGTGGGGCCTTGAGGGGATCCCAGGTATCTGGTTTGATAGGGAATTCTAACAATGCTATTTTTAAAAAAAGACCTGATTGGGACCCGCCTGCTGTCAGGCTCGGTAACTTCAAGAGTTCTTCATTGCTACCATCCTATCATTCGTCACATTCACTTGTTGTGTTGGCTTTTAACAAAGATTGGAACTATTTGGTATAGGGCCCATCCGTTATTCTGTGTTTGTGATATCTGTGTATTCTCATGAAATGGAGCCCTGATCCTGATTTAAGCAAGGGAACCACAGGCTTAATGCCCTGCAGAGGCAGAGAAGGAGAAATGCTGAGATTGTGGATCACTTAAGAGCTGCCCAAGGAGCCCGAGCCACTGTGGGGAATCCTGGACCCTCCACCTGCCCTGCGGGGGGGCCAGGATGCCCAAGAGCAGCACCCGGCCTGTGAGCCACAGCGGCCCCAGGCTCCCTGGGCAGCTCTTACTACGTTCCAGCTCCAGCTTCTGGCCAGGCCGGGGGACGGGGCTTTGCGGGGGGAAGGGGAGGAGTAGGGGTTGGGCCTGCGGCTGGAGAGGTGGGGGGCCCAAATGTTCCTTGTGCCCAGGGCCCCAATAAGTCTTAATCCGCCTCTGCGTGTGTGTGTGTGGCATTCAGCACAAAAATAGCTAGGAGCTTGTCATTTTAAAATTCTATTTTCCCCTCTGGTAATTCCTCTCAGCATGTCCTGGGCCACTGAGGAGCCCCCAGAACACCTCACTCGGCGAGATACCAAGGGCACTGCACAGAGAGGTGGATTTTAAAATGCTCTGAAGTATTTCCATGAGAAAGCCCCCTGCACTGGTTAGAGGGCACCCTCAGCTCATACCTCTGGGCTGCACTCCATTAGCACTGTGCATTGTGCAGCTCACTTCACACAGAGGGTAGGTGTATCCAGGGCAGAGACACGTGTGGCAATGACAGCAGTCACAGAATAATAGCAATTAGGGTTGCCAACCCTCCAGGACTGGCCTGGAGTCTCCCTGAATCAGCATTGCTCTCCCAATGACTATTGAAAGCAATCTGGGAGATTTTAATAGGATATTTAAAGAAAATGACATTATGTCATGTTGGGGGAAAAAAATCTCCTGGAATAGCTTCAGTCAGAGTTGGCAACCCTGATAGCGATATGGAGCTGGAAGGGATCTCGAGAGGTCAGCTAGGTTAGTTCCCCTGCACTGTGACAGGACCCAGTAACCCTAGACCATTTGTGACAGGGGTTTGTCCAGCCTGTTCTTAAACAACCCCAATGATGGGGATTCCACAGCCTCCCTTGGAAGCCTATTCCAGAGCTGAACTACCCTTATAGATAGAAACAGTGGTGAACTGGAGCTGGTTCGCACCGGTTCGTGCACACCGGTTGTTAAATTTAGAAGCTGGTTTAGAACTGGTTGTTAAAGGGGTGGCAATTGGGAGAGGGAGGTTTTTCTGTCATTACACCAGCCCATGGGACTGTCCTGTCCAGCCCACCTGAGCTCCCAGCTGGGGAGGATCCCCTGGCCCCTCTCCCGCCGACTGCCTTCCCCCCCTCTCACAGAGACTCAATGTGCCACGTCACCAGTGCCAGCGCTCTGGACCATTCCTGAGCAGCTCTGCAGATCCTGCTGCTTTGAGCGGCATGGTAAAGGGGTGGGGCTGTGATATCCAGCAGGCCGTGCAGCATCCATACGCGCTGCCTTGAGCAGCATGGTAAGGGGGCCAGGCCGGGGCTGGGAGGAGGGATTGGATAAGGGGCAGGGAGCGGTTGGAGGGGGTGGAGGTTCTGGGGAGGGAGCGGTCAGGGGATGGGGAATGGAGGGGGTTGGGTAGGCGTGGGAGTTCCGGGGGTCTGTCGGGGTAGTGGTGGATGGGGGGTCGGGGTGGCCAGGGGACAGGGAGCAGGGCGAGCTGGGTAGGGAGTGGGGTCCTGGGAGGCAGTTAGGGTGGGGGATCTCAGGAGGGGATGGTCAGGGGACAAGGAGCAGGGGGGTTTGATGGGTTGTGGATTCTGAGGTGGCAGTCGGGGGTAGGATGTGGGTGGGGGTTGGATGGGGGGGACAGGCTGTTTTGGGAGGCACAGACTCCCTACCGAGTCCCCGATACAATTTTGCAACCCCGATGTGCAGGGCCTGCTTTAAGAAGTGCGGGGCCCAATTCGAACAGTTTCAATGGGGCCCCGGCAGGGATGACAAAAAAACCACATAAAAAACCTCATGGGGCTTGTACTCACTGGGCGGTGCTCTGAGTCTTCAGCGGCACTTCGGCAGCGGGTCCTTCACTTGCTCCGAATCTTCGGCGGCACTTCGGCAGCGGGTCCTTCACTCACTCTATGTCTTCAGTGGTGCTGAAGCACCCACTGCCGAAGTGCTGCCGAAGACCTGGAGCAAGTGAAGGACCCACTGCCGAAGTGCCACCAAAGACCCGGTAGGGAACCAGTTGTTAAGATTTTGGCAGCTCATCACTGGATAGAAAGTTTTCCTAACACAGGCGCCAGCTTCTTACGGGCCTCAGGCCTCGTCCCCATCCCACCCCTTTTCCCAAGTCACCACCCCCGCCCTGCCTCTTCCCGCCCCTGCTCCATTCCCACCCCGCCTCTTCCCACCCAGTTCCGCCCCCTTCCCCAAGCATGCCCTGTCCCTACTCCTTCCCCCTCCCCACTTTCCCCTTCTCACCTACCCCCCTAGTGTGTCCTGCACACCACAGAACAGCTGATCCTGGTGGGCAGGAGGCACTGAGAGGGAGGGGGAGGAGGTGATCAGCGGAGCCACCAGCGGACGGAAGGCATTGGGTGGGGGAGAGAAGGAGCTGGCTGCCGGACGGTGCTAAGTTAGTCCTAATATCAAACCTAAATGTCTCTCGCTGTTGCTGCAGATTAAGCCCATTACTTCTCATTCTCCCTTCAGTGGAACTGGAGAACAATTGGTCGCAGTCATCCTTCCAGCAGTCCTCACTGTTTTTTAAGATTCTTATCAGGTCCCCACTCCGTCTTCTTTTCTCAAGCCTAAACACGTCCAGTTTTTTTAACCTTTCTTCAGAGGTCAGGCTTTCTAAGTCCGTTATCATTTTTGTTACTCTCCTCTGGCCTTTCTCCAATTTGTCCACATCTTTCTTAAAGTGTGGCACCCAGAATTGGACACAGCACTCCAGCTGAGGCATCACCAATGCCAGAGAGCGACAGTTACCTCCCATCTCTTATATACGACACTCCTTTTAATACACTCCAGAATATTAGCCTTTTTTGCAGCTGCATCACATTGATGACTCATATTTAATTTGGGATCCACTCTAATCCCCAGATCTTTTTCAGCAGTACTAGCACCTAGCCAGTTATTCCCCATTATGTAATTGTGTATTTGATTTTCCCTTTCTAATTGAAGTACTTTGTACTTGTCCTCATTGAATTTCAGCTTGTTGAAGTCAGACCTGTTCTCCTATTTGTCAAGGTTGCTTTTAATTCTAATCCTGTCCTCCAGAGTTCTTGTAAACCCTCCCAGCTTGGTGTCATCTGCAAATGTTATAAGTGTACTCTCTACTCCATTACCCAAGTCATTAAAGAAAATATTGAGTAGTGCTGGACCTAGAAATGATCCCTGCAGGATCCCACCAGATGTGCCCTCCCAGTCTGACAGTGAACTATTGATAACTATTCTCTGAGTATGGTCTTTCAACTAGTTGTGCAGGAGTAATTTCAGCTAGACCACATTTCCCTAGTTTCCTTATGAGATTGTCATGTGTCAAAATTCTTAGTAAAATCAAGGTATATCATGTCTACCACTTCTCCAAATCCACTAGGCCAGCAACCTTGTCAAAGAAGGAAATTAGATTGATTTGGCATGATTTGTTCTTGACAATTCCATGCTGGCTGTTCCTTATAATCCTATTGTCCTCTAGGTTTTTGCAAATTGATTGTTTAACCATTTGTTCCAGTATCTTTTTGGGTATGGAAGTTAGGCTGACTGGGCTGTAATTCTCCGGGTCCTTTTTGTTCCCCTTTTTAAATATAGTTACTATGTTTTCCCTTCTCCAGTCTCTGGAACATCACCCCTCCTCCCTGTGTTCTCAGAGATAATCACTAACGGTTCCAAGATTGCTTCAGCTAGTTTTTTAAGTAATCTAGGATTAATTTCATCAGCTCTGCCAACTTGAATATATCTAATTTTTCTAAATATGCTTTAACCTGTTCTTTCCCTTTTTTGGCTTGTAGACCTTCCCCCTTGTTCTTAATATTAGTTGTGTGGACTATCTGGTCATCGTTGACCTTTTTAGTGAAGACTGAAACAAACTAGGCATTAAACCCCTCAGCTTTCTTTTGATGCCATCTGTGATTAGCTCTTCTTCCCCACTAAGCAGAGGGCCTGCACTTTCCTTATCTTTCTCTTGCTCCTAATGGATTTAAAGAACCTTTTCTTATTGGCTTTTATGTCCCTTGCTAGGTTTTACTCATTTTGTACCTTAGCCTTTCTGATTTTGTTCCTATGTGCTCATGCTATTCTTTTGTACTCCTCCACTTTTTGTAGGATTCGTTTTTGATTTTCACATCATTAAAGAGTTCCTGATGGAGCCATATTCTTCCTATCTTTTCTTCACATTGGGATAGTTTACAGTGGTGCCTTTAATACTGTGTCCTTGAGAAACTACCAACTCTCCTGAACTCCTTTTTCCCTCAGATTTTCTTCCCATGGGATCTTACCTACCAGTTCTCTGAATCTGTTAAAATTCCATTGTCCTTATTCTGCTGCTTTCACTCCTTCCTGTCCTTAGGATTATGAAATCTCTCATTTCATGATGACTTTCACCCAAATTGCCTTCAGCCTTCAGATTCACTACCAATTCTTCCCTGTTGGTCAGAATCAAGTCTAGAATGGCTGTCCCTCTGGTTACTTCCTACACTTTCTGTAACAAAAAATTATCCCCAATACATCCACAAACTTATTGGAAATGTATGTTTTGCTGTATTCGGATAATTTTAATTGGGTGTTTAAAGTCCCCCATTACTACCAGGCCCTGTGTTTTGGAAATTTCTGTTATTTGTTCTAGTAATGACTTATCCACTTCATCTGTCTGATTTGTAGGTTTACATTAGACCTGTGCAATCATGTCACCCCTATTTTTACCCCTTTTATCTTTACCCTGAGATTCTCAAATGGTCTGGCTCTCACTTCCTACTGGCCTCAAAACAAGTGTACATATTCTTGATGTATAATGCAACCCCTCCTCCAATTTTATCCTACCTGTGCTTCCTGAACCAGCTATATCCCTCTATTCCAATATTCTAGTCATGAGACTTATCCTATCAAGTGTCTGTGATGCCGATAACTTATAATTTAGCTTATGTGCTAAGATGTCCTGTTCTTCCTGTTTATTCCCTTTATTCCTTGCATTCATGTACAGACATCTAAAATGTTGGGCAGATTCCCCCACTGATTTTCCTCTTGTTGCTCCTATGACCCATTGTAATTTTCCATGTTGCCCCCCCTTTCCCCCATATCTAACCTTTGCATGACTTGTCACATGGCCAGGTCTGGAGCTGAAATGAGATGGGACATTTTCAAAATGAACCTGTCACCTCTCATCCTCAGCACACTTCTGAGCCAGCCATACACAGAAGGCCTGTTTTACAGGCCTGACAGCCCTGTCCAATTATCAGACCCCATTAGAAAGGCATCAGATGCTCCCTACAAAGGACTGGAAGAGCTTAGCTGGAAGGAAGCTGCAAGATGGAGATGGGTTCCTGCAGGAGGCCCTGAAGCAGGGAGATTGAAGGGAAGGGTGTATCCTCCTTAGGAACTTCTGAGAGTCAGTATGATGTTATTGACATGAACTGTGACCATATAGATCATTGTTGCAACCAAGGTCCTATAGTTGCGTCAAATCTTGTACAAAGGAGGTCAAGTAAGGTTTCTATGGAAAGTTTGTAATTTGCTAGTTATGATTATGCTTTCGGTACATGTGTATAATTTTTGTATTTGAAGTATGAATATTGGCTATGTACTTGTATCTCAACGCATTTGATTCTAAGTAGCATCAGTGAAGCATTTGGTCAGTTTCTTGAGAAAAGACTATTTTGAGTAAGTACCCAATCAAGAAACACTTAACTGACAATGGACTTTGGGAGATGCCAATCCACAGCTGAGCTTTCCTGGGAACGTTCAAACTAACATGTAAACAATGGCCTCGGCCTGCAAACTGAGTCATGCATGGACATGTGACTTGCCTAGGTGGCTACAAACTCCATCTTGTTGCTGTGATTTTGCACAGAAAAACAAAGGAGTTTCCGTCCACAAGAGAGAGAATATAAAAGACCCTGGAAGCCCCTCCATGCTGTCTTCAGCTGGCTCAAGAGATGGCCTCTCCATCCCAAAGAGATGCCTAAAAGAAACTGGCACAAAGGACAGTAACTATGGGGGTGGTGAGTCATTGCTGGACATAGGCCACAAACTACAATATTGGTCTGAAAAGGATTGGGCCCAGACTAGGAAGGAGTCTAGTCTGTGAAAGAAGCTTATTGGGACATCTCTGAGGATGAGATTTATCTGTATTCAATTGCCTACTGTATTAGGCTTAGACTTGCATGTTTTGTTTTATTTTGCTTGGCAACTTACTTTGTTCTGTCTGTTATTACTTGGAACCACTTAAATTCTACTGTTTATACTTAATAAAATCACTTTTGTTTATTGATAAACCTCAAGAAAGTGATTAATACCGTGGGGAGCAAACAGTTGTGCATATCTCTCTATCAGTGTTATAGAGGGTGAACAATTTATGAGCTTACCTTGTATAAGCTTTATACAGAGTAAAATGGATTTATTTGGGGTTTGGATCCCATTGGGAGCTGGATATCTGGGTGCTAGAGACAGGAGCACTTGCTAAGCTATTTTCAGTTAAGTCTGCAGCTTTGCGGTTGTGGGTCAGACCCTGGTCTGTTTCAGCAGATTAGCGTATCTGGCTCAACAAGACAGGGTTCTGGAGGCCCAAACTGGCAGAGAAAATGGGCTCAGAGGTAATCTCAGCACATCAGGTGACAGTCGCAAGGGGGTCTCTGTGACCAAAGCTGTCACAGTCTGAACCAAGGATGGCCCCCAAAACTGCTTTTGTTTTGGTGTTTTGCTTAAGTTTTATGTTTGAAGAATAAAATTGTGCCCAGAAAGAGACTTAGGCATGACAGCAAGTCCTTCCTCACCAGGGCAGAAGATCCTACATGAGTGATGGGAAACTGAGGCAGCAACTACCTTGAAGCCAGAATGGGAGGTGGCAATGTGACACCTGGCTCTCCCCTGCCTGGCTTGTTATGCCATTGTTTGCACAAGTGCAAAGCAGGTGTAAAACACGACCAGAAGGGAACAGAAGCATCTGCACATGTGCAGATGGTGTTCCAAGGTGCAGGGAGTGGAGAACTGAATCAGGCCTTGAGTGAATGAGGAACTTTCTGCCTTCTCCTCTCCAGAATCCCTCCTGAATTCATCCAAGGAGACTGTGTGGTATGAGCCTCATAACTCCTAGCTCATTGTGACATCTTACAGTGGCAGGAGCCATGGTCCTTCTTGGCCTGCAGTGGATCTGAGACTGACCCAAGCCTCTGAGGTTTGTAATATCCCAGCAGGAGAATTGGCACTGAGGCCCGAGTCCCTGATCTGGTCCCTGCTGCAGTGCCACTGGAGCTTCCTCGGCATGTAGCTGCCCTAATATCCCCTTTGACAGTTTACTTCAGCATGACAGAATGAGCTGGGGATGCTCAGCAGCTACATGGGCAAGGCTGCTCCCCAGCACCAGCAGCATCCCCCTCCAGTCTCACCCTTTCCAGCCTTGTTCACCCCTGAGAAAGGGGAAGGATCCAACTCCTCAGGACAGAGAGCCTAGAGCCAGGCAGCCAGGGACTCCATCCAGCACAGACACTGTGAGCAGCTGTAGGGAACAAGCTCCATGACTCAGGTGATGTCACTTTGTCGAGTGGGGCTGTTAAATGCCACATCCAGGATCCACAGCTTGAGCTGGGCTCCTGCCCGAAGCTTCAATCCAACAGAAACTGCTATATTTGGTAATGGCGATAGTGGAAAAGGCCCAGCCGCAGGATGTTGATTCAGCAGCCCAGATACTCAGCCACTTCCTGTTTGGCTGCACTAACATGACTTGCCTCCTTTACAGAAGGCTGTTCGTTCAGAGAAGTGAAGAGCTGTTGACAAAGAGGAGGCTGACAGAGCTGAGCCGGAACAGCTGGGCTGCCTCCCCAAGTGTAACGGAAAGAAAGTAGAGTAGACTGCCTCCCCCGCCTTGTCTCAAGCAGCGTCGCTCGCAGCGCAGCATGGGTCTAGCTTGCACTCTCTCCTTCCCGACACCTTCTGGGAGCCTATGGACAAACTACTGAGAATACAGCTAAGCCCAGCAACACCTCGTACAAAGTTTCACCCGCAGACCTGTTGTGCCTGCCTTGGATGCACTGATATTAGTTCTGGCTGCAGATCACAAAGAGAACAGGCTGTCTCTGTTACTTTGAGAGGGAGCATAGTCTAGTGGTTGGACTAATGGCCAAGGAATCAGGACTTGGACACCTGGATTCTACTCCCTTTTCTGCTGCTCTGGGTTATCACCTTTGACACCTCACTTAGGAACAATGGCTGGCCTGCCATTTGTACCCACAATCTTTGCAAATAAACTGTGGCCCAAATGGCCACTTGGGAGTCTAGCTACTGCTGAAGGGTGTGATACACCAGGTGGCTGCAAGGCAGGTGCTTAGGTTTCCACCCTCCATGTATTTTGTGTAACCCAAATTTTGTCTGCAAAGGGAAGCCAGTGCTCATCCCATCTGCTCTCTATGCCTACAGCCACTGCCCCCCTAAAATGGGGGGACAATTAGAGCTGGTTGGCCAATTTGTGACTATAGTTGAGAATAGAAGAGGGGAGTTGGAGTCCCTGCTCCTGGTGGTGTATGAGGACTTGTTATGGAGGCTGTTTGTACAGCTGCCAGGTATTCAGGGCAGTGCTTAAAAGTCACCAACATCTCAGGAATTTGCTAACTCTGAGCCCAGTTGTGCCTCCAAGATCTTCTGCTTATGGGCCACACCTGCCTGTGCTGAAGGAGTCATGCTTCTGGAACCCAGAAGGCAGCACCAGAGAACCACCAGCAGCATGGAGCCTCCATGCAGGTGTCCTTGACGTTTCATTTGTCCACACTGGTCAGTGTCAAGCCCTGTATCCCATGGGAGTTCAAACACCCCTCCCCACCCACACACACTGGAGTGATCAAGAGAATCTTGCTGGGAATTGCTGCAGGATTCATCCAGCCCTATATTCTGACTGCAAGATCACTTTTGTTGGTGATGCATGGGCCACTACATGCCCAGCTTGACCCTCAGATCCCAGACACTAAAATGAGTCACTCACACCATCCCCACTGAGCAGGCTTTCAGAGCAAAGCCCCTCTCCAAAACATGAAGCATTTAGCCCTTCTTGTGATTTTCAGGTCACTAGCCAGGCTGTCCTGATCTCTGAGACTGGGTTAGTTATTGGCAGCTATCCACTAAATAGTCTGGCTAAGTTGTTTGCAGACAAGGGCGGAGGCAACTCATGGGGATGCATGTCGGTTGCTGCTTGGTTTGTACTGAACATCTGCTGAAGCCACTGTCCTCTTGCTGCACCTCCTCACCCTCCCCACCCCCCGCCACCCATCAGCAGGCATGGGTCGTCTCTGGACAAGGGAAATGCATGAGCTTTTTGCTAATGAATTTGCTTGGGCTATTCGCTGTTTGCTAGCTGAGGTGTGCAAGTTGGCACATGGACCCAGCACTTCAGAAGTGACAAGAGATTTGGGTGCCTGCATGGGGGCCAGGCCCAACTTGAGACCCCTGATTTTCAGAAAGCGCCCAGCATGTGCCTGCTGAAATAGTCCCCTTTAAAGTGTCTCAAATGGGGTCTGTAAAATTGAGGGACCCAGAATCATATGTGACTTTGGGAAACCGTCCAGGTATATTTTCTGTTCCCTGGTTAGGTGGGTGAAATGCTTACACAGGAGAGTAACAAATGACAAACAGCAACTAAGCACCAGCTGGGTTCTGTGGGACTCGTCCTAGCTCAGCAGCAAAGGCTCTGCAGTGAGACCTTGGGTCACAATTGTGTGGCTGTCATGTGAGCAAGAACAGAATCCTGCCCTCTCCTGCAGCTGGGCTGGGTCCACAGGGTGAAGAGTCAAAAGGGAGAAGCATTTTAGTTTCTATGTGAGCAGGGAGCAGAGCAGGCCTGTGATGTGAGAAAGGGCCATTCTGACCCAGTGACATGACATTCCAGAGTACAGGCGTCTGACGAAATGGGTATTCACCCACGAAAGCCCATGCTTCAATAGGTCTGTTAGTCTATAAGGTGCAGATCTAGACTAAGGGCTTGCCTACACTTGCAAGTTGCAGCGCTGGTGAGGGGGTTACAGCGCTGCAACTTACCAGGTGTCCACACTTACAGAGCTCAGCCAGCGCTGTAACTCCCTTCCTGCAGCGCTGGCTGTTCACCTGGTCCGCTACGGGTGTAGCGAATCCAGCGCTGCTGATGCAGCGCTGCTCATCAGGTGTGGACACTCACCAGCGCTGTTATTGGCTCCGGGATTGGAGGTTATCCCACATTCCTGTTCAACAAACCGCGAAGGTACTCCCGGAGCTATTTCCTAAAAACAAACACACTGCTCTTTGCTGCAGCTAGAGCGAGGAGCGAGGCTTTGGAATGTTTTATATTTTTTTAATTTTTTTTTTTTTTTCTTCACAGCTGTTTGCTTTAGGAGACAAACAAGCACGGCGGGGGTTGGGGTTGTGGGGGAGGAGTCCGTCGGAGAAGCTGGCTTATCTGGTCTGAAGCCTTTTTACATTTAGAGCTGATTGAGAGAGGGTGGGGAAAAAAAAAATTGCAGATTTGCAAGGCAGGAGCTGTCACAGTCTCTGCCTCCAAAATCCACTCTCTCTGCTTCCGCAGCCCTCCTGTCACACTCCACCCCATCACCCCTCTTTTGAAAAGCACGTTGCAGCCCTTGAAGCCTGGGATAGCTGCCACAATGCACACTCCAATAGCGCTGCAAATGCTGCAAATGTGCCACACTGCCAGCACTCCGTCTGTGTCAGTGTTGGCCACACTGCCAGCGTGGCTACACAGCTGTACGACCACAGCTGTAACTACCAGCGCTGCAAAAATGTAAGTGTAGCCATGCCCAACACGGCTCCCCTCTGATACTTGATTCCAGAGTAGAGCTGCACTCTGAGCCCAACAGTGTGCTGTGAGCCTAGAGTCTAAGGTGCCCTTCATGGTCCATGTCAAGGACACACCTCACTTGTGCATGGTTTGAAATATTCTCTGATTTTAACTTCAAATGGCAGCTGGTCAGGTCAGCGAGGGTGGTAAATAAAAATGACAGACCTGTGAACAAACAGTGTAACTGTACTAAGAGAGTCTAATGACAGTGCGTGCAGTGTGTGCTGTTAGCTAATCCCAGCTCTTTGAACACGACTAGAGGCTGCCTGGGAGCAACCAGAAATGTTATCTGGAAATCTCAACCAAGTCCCACAGTGTGATAGAGCCAGTGAGATGTGTATATGCACTGAGCAGTGGCAAGCAGACACTGCATAGGGCTTGGCTGAGAGGCGAGTCTGATCCAGACAGAGCCGGATGACGCTCACCACTCTGCAGAGAAATCCCAGCGCCCCACATGCTCCAGCATCCACACCAGGACAGGTGTGGACAGGAAGAATCAGAGATATTTGCAGCTCACCCCAGAGTCACAGCGGGGTGTTGGACAGCGAGCGTTTCCCGGCTCAGAGGGGCCCTGTGGCTTAGCCAGTCCCATTTGGCAGAGAGCAGAGACAGACCCAGCAGTGCAGAATGCCATGCTGGCTAGAGTGGCTCATAGCAGTGAGTGCCATCCTCAAGGCAGAGTGTCAAAAGTAGAGCAGACACCCCAAACTGGTGGTGGGTTCTATAATTAGATTTCACCAAGCAAGTGACAAATATGAACTCCTGGATCACTGTGACAGTCTCACCATGGAGTCACAGACAGTCCCCTTAGACTCTTCAGTCTAGCTTGCCACACAGGCAAACTGGATTTCATTATAAAGGGACACTTCAACCAAAAATCACCCCCACCAGGTTGCTTCTAGTCCCAAGAGACCAGTCTCTTACCCCTGATCATCTGGTGCCCTAGATCTTGCCCCAAAGACAATGCTGGCAGCCAGTCCTGTAATAAACTAGCTAAAGGTTTCTTAATTAGGAAAAAGAAATTAGTTATTTACAGGTTAAAGCAAGCAAACAGATACACACAAATCAGTTACCATCTAGCTCCTAAGAGTGACAGAGTTGTTGTGAGCTGGCAATTCAAAGTGTCTTTCAGGGCAGACCCAGGGGGTAACCCCTGGGGATCTCTGGCTTCGGTTTAGAGTCTCTGGCCCTGTGAGAGTTCAAACACCAAAGAAATGAAAAATCTTCACATCAATTATTTTGATTTCCCTCTTCCAGCATTCAAAGCAATGGGACAAGGCTTTTGCATGTACTTCTTCATGGGTGGGTGGGACAATTAGCAAAGCTTTTGTCTTATGATGGCCCACTTAAATGTTAATAGTCCTTGGGTGGGGGGGATTCCCGAGCGTGGGTTCATAAGTTTAGAGCAAACATTTTCAAAGTTATAAAGCAAAATATACATATTTCCTTACAGTCTGGAATACATACATTACCAGTGAGATTAATGCATGCAGCATCTCACAAGCATTTCACAGAGTCGAAAGACTAAATACATTCTTATAAGACTAATACCTATTCTGAGTGAAACTGACACACAGGTGTCCTGGTCTGGTCTCTAGATACGTGTTTGTCAGTTCTTAGCTAATGCCTGCAGCCTGGGTAAGGACTCACACCTGATCTGCCAGCATTACACAGAGAATGTCTTATTCTTACTGAGAGGTTTCAGAGCAGTAGCCATAATAGCCTGTATCTGCACAAAGAACAGGAGCACTTGTGGCACCTTAGAGACTAACAAATTTATTGTAGCACGAAGTGAGCTGTAGCCCACGAAAGCTTGTGCTACAATAAATTTGTTAGTCTCTGAGGTGCCATAAGTGCTCCTATTATTATTACTGATTATTATTGCCCACAAATGTTAGCATGGGTGCAAATGGTGACCCACGATACAAGGCAGTGGCAGACCTGGCCTAGAGTGAGCAGTTTACAAATAGCCTGTTTGAAAGCTGTTCACTAACAAACTTTAAAATGCTGTTTTTACCTAATGCACAATTAGCCTGTGGAACTCACTGCAACTAGCTTTTGAGAGCAAAAGCTTGGCAGGATACCAAAAAGGCCATGTATATAGATCATAGAAATGCTCACAGCCACAGCCTACAGATCTGGAATTTTTTGCTGAAGGAATGTGCAAGTAGTTTTGAATAATGAGTAAATGTAATTCCACAATCTGTTGTGAACAGAAAAAAAGTGAAATTCATCCAGTAAATTGCCCCACCAGTCTGTGGGGAATTTCCTATCTTGGGGAAAAGGAGCCGATTCAGAATCTGCTGCTCCAGAGATGGGGCGGCAGCAGAACTAAACAGCGTGTGTGGGTACACTCACCCCGTCTAGACTACGCACCGTATCGGCGCGTTAAAATCGATTGCTCGGGAATCGATATATCGCGTCTGATCTGGACGGGATATATCGATCCCAGAGCGCGCTTAGGTCGATTCCGGAACTCCACCAAAACAAACGGAGTTCCGGAATCGACATGGCGAGCCGTGCACATCGATCCCGCGCGGTGAAGACGGGTAAGTAAATCGATTTTAGATATTCGATTTCAGCTACGCTATTCTCGTAGCTGAAATTGCGTATCTAAAATCGATTTTCGCGTGTAGTGTAGACGTGGCCGCAGTGAGTACCATGATGAGGGAGCAATAGCTCTAGCTTGCAGCCTAGGACTCCGGAGGTCTGACTCAAGAGTTCATCCCTTAACCAGCCTGTGACTCATTCTTCCACTGCTCAGTGCCACAGCACAATGCTAATGAGCCTCTGTGAGCTCAGGGAGCCAAGGTCACCGAACCTGATTGTGACACTCAGGTGAATGAATTGGATGTGAGTCAACTCCGGATGTCCCCTCCTGGTGAAATAAGCTAAACAGAGAGTCTCACACTGAAGTCTCACAAATAGAGAGTTCCATACTATTCCAACCAGTGCCCCACTCCCCAGTGCTGGGTGGGTGCTATGCTGCCCACCACCCCACATATCTTGGGCATAGGCCATAATTGACAATAAGCGTATAGGACCCAAACCTGCTCCCACTGAAATCCATAGCAAAACTCCTATTGCCTGCACAGGGCTTAGGATCAGGTCCTAAATGTCTATTGGAAATTCTGAACATTCCCCTAACAAACCTCTTTTAGTAATTTTATGATGTCCATTGCTGTAGCAGCAGTAACTCATCTCCTCTCACAGCAGCCCTGTAGGGCGAGGAAATATAAGCATCCCTCTGTTACAGGCAGGAAAGTGAGGCAAAGACTCAATAGGTGACATGCCCTAGGTTACATGGGGAAACCTGTGGCAGAGGTGGGATGTGAATGCTGATCTCCTGATTGCCCAGCCACTGCCTTAACCACAAGGCCACCAGCCCATGGTTGCCCTACTTCCTCTGTGGGCTCTCAGGAGAGTCTCTGCATCCAACAGCCTGTGGTGGCAAAGAGCAAAATGTGCTGCCATAGGAACACGCAGTGCAGCTGAGACCCCTGGCAAGTGACAAAACAGAGGCTGCTGGCCAAGGGCTCTCCCCTGATTGGCTGGAGTGGTGCAGTTCACTCAGCACGGCAGAGTCCCTGGCCCCATACCTGTTGGCTTGTCTGCACTCAGTTTCTTTAGCCTGTCTGCCTAGCACCAGCCTGGCCAGTGGTCACACAGCAGCAGCCAGCTAGGAGTGTGCACAGAATGAGGATATCTTTGCCACTGAAGTCTGATGACTTGTGCATCAGTGCAAGGTTTGAGGAGTGTAAGCCAGCAAGCCCAGAACCCAGGCGATGGGCTCCCACTGTAAGAGTCAATGATAGCCCAGTGCCACCTCTGGCTTTGCTATTTTAAGTAAAACCCAAACAAAGTTCCCCCTACGTGTCCTCACCTTGCCCTAAGAATGGACCATCCCCTCCTCCTGTTGCTAGCTGAGCTAGTGGGGTGTTTGCTGCAGGGAGAGCCATTCTGGGCTCTCCATTTCAGAGCATTCTTACACTAGGGCAGGAGATAAGATAACACGTTTCAGCCCCTTAGGGCAGCAAGAGGTCTGACTGACTTTTGGGTGCCAGGGTCTCCTCTGCTTCTAACAGGGCTACCTTATTTGAAGATCAAAGAAATCAAAATCAACAAGCAATTTGCTTCTTTACTAACAGATTTATGTGTAGTGTCCAGCACTGGGGTAGCTGGGGGTGGGGGGCTGCAGGTCAGTAGTGAGGGGCATTGGCAGAGCTGTACGTGGGGAGCCCAGCACTGGGGCAGCCGGGCGGGGTGGAGGCAGCGGCCGCAGATCAGTAGTGAGGGGCATTGGCAGAGCTGTGCATGGGGCGCCCAGCACTGGGGGAGCCAGCCGGGGGCTGCAGGTCTGTAGTGAGTGGCATTGACAGTGTCACAGGGAAGCAGCTTGGCTTATGCCTGTATGTACTTTACTTGTTACAGAGCCATTTGTCTCCATTTCACATGCACAGAGCTCAGCATGTACACCCCAAATGGAGCATGCCATGGAATTGGCTGCTCCGTGGAATTTGCTGGGGTTAATGAGAGAGGGGCAGAGAGGAGTTCTTGGCCAGGAGTGGCTCTGATCATGGCCAAATGGGTTGGGGGCTCTGATCTTGGGGTTCCATTCAGAAAGAGCAGATATTCAGACAGCTGAAGAAGGCTAAATGCTTCCCTTTGTGCAGGCTCTCAGATAAGATGGTATTTTAGGAAATTCCCCTTCAGCTTCCTTGGCGTGTGCTGCATATCTGCATATTGATTCAGCTCATTTGCATGTGCTCTGTACCTGCACTTGGGCTGCTCATTTGTCGGCTGTCTCTGATTGAGCTGGGATAATATGCTAATACTGCACATCTACATTTGCTTAAAAAAAGAAACACGATGTCATTTCCTCAAGACTTGCCAGTCTGTCCCCGGAGTGCTCAGCAAGCGAATGCAAAGCAGCTTTCCCTCCCCCAGGCTCAGGAGGCAGCCTGCACAATAGCACCTTGCACACTGGAGGCCTTTTCAGCAATCACTGCACCCACCTCTCCTAGTGCGGTGAAACCTCAGGGGAGTATGTGAGGCACTCAGTGAGGAGCAGGTTTCCATTTACAGCAGGGCACCAGAAGATGCTTAAACCGAGAAGGGAGCCGGCCAGCCACTGGGGCTATCTGTCGCTGCAAGTCAAACACCCCTATCAGGCCTCAGCTTTACATCTCTCAGCTGTGACTGTGCAGCCCCACCCAGCACAATGCCAGAGTGCTGGCTCACCACAGGGCTGGCTGAGTGACACTGGCCTGAGTCACCCCCGCGAGTTCTCACCTCTAGAAGAGCTACGCCATAGCGACTGGTGAACATTAAATCTGAATTGTTTTTCAATGGAAAGTTATGATTTTATTAAACACATTTTTTCATGAAAACTGCTTTCCATGCAAAAATTCAACTTTTTGTTGAAAAGCTGATCATATAGAAATAGGAAACAGTGGTCTGAAAATAAAAAATGTCTCTTCAGAAATGCCACCGTGGTGCCTCATGGGAGCTGTAGTTCAGGTCCCTTAGGCCCTTGTTCTTTTATATGAACTGGGTTCTACTGCAAGACTACATTACCCATGATCCACGATGTCCATAGGATTCCTGGGATGCATTGTGGCAGCTGAGCAAAAAAAAAAAAAAAAAGGGAGGTATAAAAAAGGTAAGAAACCATATAGCAGGGCACAGATTATCCAACGAGTTTCTGGAATGCATTAGAGACGTTTTATTACTGACGGTGGAGCCAGCAGCTAGAGGAGAGGCTGTTCTAGATTTGATTCTGATGAATAGGAAGGAACTGGTTGAGAATTGGAAGGTGGAAAGCAGCATGGGTGAAAGTGGTCATGAAATAGAGTTCATGATTCAAAAGAACGGTAGGAGGGAAACCAGCTGAATAAAGACAATGGATTTCAAGAAGGCAGACTTTAGCAAACTCCGAGAATTGATAGGTACAATCCCATGGGAAGCCAGTCTAAGGGCTTGGCTACACTTGCAGATGTACAGCGCTGTGAGTTAAACCCATCTTCATACAGCTGAGTAGGGAAAGCGCTGCAGTCTGTCCACACTGACAGCTGCTAGCGCACTGTCATGGGCACATCTGCAGCATTTGCAGCTGCACTGGGAGCAGTGCATTATGGGCAGCTATCCCAGCATTCAAATGGTTGCAACGTGCTTTTCAAGTGGTGGCGGGGGGGGGAGTGTGACAGGGATGGGGAGGAGAGAGAGTGGGTTTTTGGAGCACTGAGAGTATGTCAGCACTCTGTCTTGTAAGGTCAGACCCCCCCATCTCATAGACCAGATAAGCACCCACTCGCCAAAATGGACCCCAACCCCTCTCTCCCCACCACCTCTCTCTTCAAGCAAACATTAGGTGTCAGCACTCCAAACTGAGCCCCCCTGCCTGCCTCTCACTCATTCAAAGCAAACAGTAGCTGTGTTTGTTTTTTTTGATAAGCAGCCCCCAAAACGGAGCTTTGAAAGGGCACTTCCTCATCCGGAATTCACAACAAAACAAGAGAGGATGCTTTAGTTAAAAGGATTATGGGGAGTTTCGGAGATCAATCGGTGCGTAATAACGTTACTCCCCGTTTACACTGGAACAGCAGCATCTCAGCCAATATGCAACAGCTGTTATTCCTCTCGGGGAGTGGAGTACCAGCAGTGCTGTAGCCGCAGAGACACAGCGCTGTACGTGCCTTGCCAGTGTAGACGGAGAGTGAGGTAAAGCTCTGGGAGGCTTTACAGCACTGTAACTCACAAGTATAGCCAAGGCCTAAGAGAAAAAAGAGTTCAGGAGAATTGGCAGTTCTTTTAAAGAGAGATTAAGAGCACAAGCATGGGTGGCAGCCTAGTCCCTGGCCCCTCCCCTTCTGCCCAAGACCCCAGCCCTCCCTCTCCCCTTTTTCCTCTCCTCCCCTACCCAGAGTACCCCCACCGAGGCTGCCGTCCCCACTGCCCCAGCCCCCCCCACCCCAGCCCTGGAGCACAGGGAGGACGGTGCCATGGCAGCACCCCTGACCCCAGCCCTAGAGCATGGGGTGGATGGCATGACTACAGTGCCTTCAACCCCAGCCCCACAGCATGCAGCCACAGCCCCCCACAACGCCAGCCCCAGAGCGTGCCATTGCAATGGCCCCAGCCCCAGTCTCCCCCAGACCCCAGGCGGCAGACCATCTGGCCGCAGCCTCAGCCTTGACGATGATGGGAATTCATTTCTAGGGGCAGAGGATGGGTATCCATTTGGGAAGGCAGAGCCTCTCCCAGCTTATGGTACCCACCACCCATGAGCACAAGGGCAAACTGTCCCAAAGTGTAGGAAAGATAGAAAACATGGTAAGAAACCTGGTTTAACCAGGAGATCTGCAACAACCTGAAATTCAAAAAACAGTTTGTAGCATGGTGGTCACCCAGCTCTGGCCCTGAAGGGGTCAAAGCAGCCCTGGAGAGGGCTGCAGGTGGAAAAAGGTAGGATGATGAGGGGAGCAGCCTCAACTGGGGCCAGCTTAATCAGGGCTCAGCTGGCCCTTATAAGAGGGCTGTGGGCCAGAAGCTAACACACATTCTCTCTCTTCTCTTGAGAGAACAGGACCTGACTGCCTGGGAGTTGAGAAGGGTACCTGAGGGGGAGCAGTGCTGGGGAAGAGCAGCAGGCCCTAACCCCCTTGCTGATGATGAGTGCACTCTCCTGCTCATGCTTCCTCCTGATATCCCATTTCCCCACTTACCTCAGGGCTTTGGTCTCCTTCCCCCGGTGAACCTAGTTTAAAGCCCTCCTCACTAGGTTAGCCAGCCTGCTTGCGAAGATGCTCTTTCTCTCTTCGTTAGGTGGAGCCCGTCTCTGCCTAGCACTCCTCCTCCTTGGAACACCATCCCGTGGTCAAAGAATCCAAAGCCTTCTCTCTGACACCACCTATGTAGCCATTTGTTGACTTCCATGATTTGACGATCTCTAGCCGGGGCTTTTCCTTCCATAGAGAGGATGGACGAGAACACCACTTGCACCTCAAACGCCTTTATCCTTCTTCCCAGAGCCACGTAGTCTGCAGTGATCCACTCAAGGTCACTCTTGGCAGTATCACTGGTGCCCATGTGGAGAAGCACAAAGGGGCAGTGATCTGAGGGCTCGATGAGTCTCGGCAGTCTCTCCATCACATCATAAATCCTAGCTCCTGGCAAGCAGCAGACCTCTCATTTTTCTTGGTCGGGGCGGCAGACAGATGACTCAGTCCCCCTGAGGAGGGAGTCACCAACCACCTCCACCAGCCTCCTTTTCTTGGGAGTGGTGGTCATGAAACCTCCCTCCCTCTACTATGGGGAGGGATAGCTCAGTGGTTTGAGCACTAGTCTGCTAAACCCAGGGTTGTGAGCTCAATCCTTGAGGGGGCCATTTGGGGCAAAAATCTGTCTGGGGCTTGGTCCTGCTGTGAGCAAGGGGCTGGGCTGGACTAGATGGTCTCCTGAGATCTTTTCTAGCCCTGCTATTCTATGATTCCCTAGGACAGTGCATCTCATGCCTTCCAATCAGTGGAGTCCTGCAGACTGTTCACTCTCTCCCAAGGCACAGGAAGGCCCTGCTTTGGAGAGAGTGCCTCTGCTTGAACAGCAGATACCCAGGACTTTTATGTTTAAGGGCAGCTACTTTGGGGAATGAGAAGGGTCCCAAATAATCTGAAGGGAGCTTTCAGAACTCTCAGAGGATGGGTCAAATGGACAAAGGGGTCCCCACTCTGGTGAGGGGATCTCAGAGCAGGCAGCCAAGAGCGAACCAGGAGAGCAGGAATACCTGCGGCTTCTACAAAATTGAGCGATCCCTGCAATTGGGAAGCAAATGCAAAGCACAATGATTCGCTAGGAAGAATGATGAATAATACCTGGCATTTCTATGTGCTGAGATGCTCTGTAGAGACCAGTCTGGAGTGCTAGGCAGAGTGGAGAGCTGACCCCACAGGGCAGTGTGTGCTGACTGCCAGTAGCCTGTTGCTGTCCTCTCCCAACCACAATTCTGCGTTGGGAGGCCAAAGGGGAAAGTTCCAGAACACTTCAGGAAAGGCTGCCTTGCACCCCTGAAGGCTGAAGGGAGGCATCCATTCCCTGGAGAGTCTCTGCCTGATTTCTCAGACAGAGGGCATTGGCTGGATTCAAAGCTCATAAAGCCAGAAGGTATCATTAGTATTATTTTGTGTGGCCTGGTCATCACCCAGGCCAGGAAATCTGACCCAGTGATTCCTGTATCCAGCCCACAACTTCTGGCTGAGCTAGAGCAAACCTTTTGGAATGGATCACCCAGTCTTGGCTGACAGAATCCACCCTCACTCTTGATAAACTGGTTGGATTAATGATGGACATAAGCCAGTGTTTAAATAGCATGATGACAAACACCTCCTAGAAACCTGAGCAAGAGTGAGAGAGCTCCCGTATCCCTCAAACTTTCAAGAAGCTCCAATCTCCAGTTTGGGGAAACTGCAATCACCATCTGTGTGCCACAGGGTGGAGCTATGAGAATTGCCCGGCATTGGAGGGAGAGCCCTGAAGTGGACTATGGAGGGTGGAGGGCACTCCTGGGTTGCAACATGCCAGCTGGGGCTCTGGCTATCTCCTGCTGTGGGCATTACTTCTGCTTTGTCAATGCAATGGAAAATGGAGTGTGTATGTTGCATGGTGGAACAAGGCAGCTTCCGTTGATTCCTAGAACTCTGTTTCAGTACAGAGAGGAAGCAGTGCCCAGCTGCCCACAACAGAAGGCAGCATGGCAGTGTCACGTAACTGAAAACAGGGAGAGGCATTGCAACAGCCAGAGGCCCGAACGGCTCATTAAGTCACATGGCTTCCCGTCGGGCTGGGCAGCTGTTTCCCCATCACTGGCACTGTGGCTGGGCCACTGAGGGCAGGATGCTGTAGTCCTGTCTCCTGTCAAGGCAGAGAGGATCGTGGGAAGAGAGATGGCAGGGAGCCCAGAAGGCTACGGGCTTCAGTCACTCTCCTAGAGAGAGAAGGGTGCCCAGCTAACCCAATGCATGCAGGCTAGAACTCACAGCCTCTGAGTCTCAAAATACAGGCTGGCTTCACCTGAACTGATGAAGACTCCTCATCAGCTGCTGCTGGGTCTATAGCCTCTTTGAAGGCCCCACTCACTAGAAGGCACAGCCGTTCTTGTTATGTCAATTGTGGTAGCTCCTGGAGGCCTCTGCCAGGTGGGGCCCCTGGGTGCTAGGTGCTGCACATACATTTACGGAATGATAATCCCTACCCTGAAGAGCTTGGAGGCCTCATTGTGTAGTCGTGGCTTGTGGGGAAGAGTAAGTTCCCCATTCAGACACCAGGCCTGGCCCTGCTCTGCACCTTGCTTGTCATTTATGCCAGTGCGAAGGGTGGTGTTTGCACTCACTTTGCACAGGGTGCAGGGCGGAGAGAACAAGGTCTTTTGTTCAGCATTCCTTTAAGAAAGCATCTGTGATGCATGGGTGACAGGAATGGGGTGAATGGCCAGGCCAGTGCAAGTGCAGCGGAGGAGAGCAGGGAGAGCAGCAGTGCAGGGTTTCTCCACACTGCCCAGCAGTGCACCTCACCTCTTCACCAGGGACCTCTCCCTCTGTTGCTCAGAGGGGAGCCCAACTAAGCCATAATACTCAGTGCCGAGATTGTTCACAAGGGGAAAAGGCCAGAGGAGGGGAAAAGAAGCTGGTGGTTTCTTGGGATGTGGACACCTGTCCCTGCCCTCTAGGCACTGGACTGGCACCTCCAACACATTTCACTTAAACCACCGAGCAGGCGCTCTCTGTCGCTAGCACCCTGGGCTATAACTGACCAAGTGGATGCCAACTCCCAGTGCTTTACTAATCCCCGATCCAGGACAGCTCAGATCCTCTTTTGCCAACACAGACTCATACATTTAAAGGCTAGAAGGGACCATCATCATCATCTAGTCTAAGCTCCTGCAGATCTCAGGCCAAAGAACCTCGCCCAGCTGTTCCAGTAATAGATCACAGAATCATAGAGATTAGGGTTGGAAGAGACCTCAGGAGGTCATCTAGTCCAACTCCCTGCTCAAAGCAGGACCAACCCCAACTAAATCATCCCAACCAGGGCTTTGTCAAGCTGGGCCTTAAAAGCCTCTAAAAGAGGAGATTCCGCCACCTCCCTAGGTAACCCATCCCAGTGCTTCATCACCCTCCTAGTGAAATAGTTTTCCCTAATATCCAACCTAGATCTCCCCCTGCAATTTGAAACCTTTGCTCCTTGTTCTGTCATCTGTTACCACTGAGAAAAGCCAAGCTCCATCCTCTTTGGAACCACTCTTCAGGCAGTTGAAGGCTGCTATCAAATCCACCCTCACTCTTCTCTTCTGCAGACTAAATCAGAGCCGCCCAGAGGGTGGGGCAAGAGGGGCAATTTGCCCCAGGCCCCGGGCTCCACAGGGACCCCCATGAGAGTTTTTTGGGGCCCCTGGAACAGGGTCCTTCACTTGCTCCAGGGGCCCCGGAAAACTCTTGCAGGGCCGGGCCCCGGAGCTTCTTCCGCTCCCGGTTTTCGCCAGCCACAGGGTCCTTCCGCTCTGGGGAGGAAGGACCCCGCGCCAGTGAATTACTGTCGAAGAGCGGGCTGCACAGAACGGAAGGGCCCCCCGCCGCCTAACAGGCCTGCTGTAGACATTTTGCTGCGTGGGAGGCGCCCTGCGGCTTGCCGGTCCCGCGGCTCCGGTGGACCTCCCGCAGGCGTGGCTGCAAAGGGTCCGCTGGTCCTATGGCTCTGGTGGACCTCCCGCAGGCGTACCTGCGGATGCTCCACCGGAGCCGCGGGACCAGCAGACCCTCCGCAGGCACGCCTGTGGGAGGTCCACCGGAGCTGCCTGCCGCCGACGGCCCCAGGCCCCTGGAATTCTGTGGGCGGCCCTGGACTAAATAACACCAGTTCCCTTAGCCTCTCCTCATAAGTCATGTGCCCCAGCCCCCTGATCATTTTTATTGTCCTCTGCTGGACTCTCTCCAATTTGTCCACATACTTTCTGTTGTGGGGGCCCCAAAACTGAATGCAGTAATCCAGATGTGGCCTCACCAGTGCCAAATAGAGGGGAATAATCACTTCCCTCGATCTGCTGGCAATGCTCCTAGTAATGAAGCCCAATATGCCATTAACCTTCTTGATAACAAGGGCACACTGTTGACTCATATTGAGCTTCTCATCCACTGTAATTCCCAGATCGTTTTCTGCTGAACTGCCTCTTAGCCAGTCAGTCCTCAGCCTGTCACAGTGCATGGGATTCTTCCATCCTAAGTGCAGGACTCTTCACTTGTCCTTGTTGAACTTCATCAGATTTCTTTTGGCCCAATCCTCCAATTTGTCTAGGTCACTCTGGACCCTATCCCTACCCTCCAGCGTATCTACCACTCCTCCCAGTTTAGTATCATCTGCAAACTTGCTAAGGGTGCAATCCATCCCATCATCCAGATAATTAATGAAGATGTTGAACAAAACCGGCCCTAGGACTGACCCCTGGTGCACTTCACTTGATATCGGCTGTCAGCTAGACATCAAGCCGTTGATTGCGACCTGTTGAGCCCGACGATCTAGCCAGCTTTCTATCCACCTTAGAGTCTATTCAGCCGATCCATACTTCTTTAACTTGCTGGCAAGAATACTGTGGGAGACCGTATCAAAAGCTTTGCTAAAGTCAAGGTATATCACATCCACCGCTTTCCCCTCATCCACAGAGCCAGTTATCTCGTCATAGAAGGCAATCAGGTTTGTCAGGCATGACTTGCCCTTGGTGAATCCATGTTGACTGTTCCTGATCACTTTCCTCTCCTCCAAGTGCTTCAAAATGGATTCCTTGAGGACCTGCTGCATGATTTTTCCAGGGACAGAGGTGAGACTGTAGTTCCCCAGATTCTCTTTTTTCACTTCTTTAAAGATGGGCACTATATTTGCCCTTTTCCAATGGCATTGCATCATGCTGCATGGACTGGTGCAAGTCCAGCTTTTCTAAATAGTCCTTAACATATTCTTCCACAACTGAAAGCTTCTCACCTCCTCCCTGTACTGTGTTGCCCAGTGCAGCAGTCTTGGAGCTGAGCTTGTCTGTGAAAACCAAGGCAAGAAAAGCATACAGCTTTTTCCACATCATCTGTCACTAAGATGCCTCCCTGATTCAGTAAGGGTCCCACAGTTTCCCTGACCTTTTCTTGTTGCTAACATACCTGTAGAAACCCTTCTAATCCTTTGTTAGCTGCAACTCCAATTGTTCTTTGGCCTTCCTGATTGCACCCTTGAACAGTACTTTTATATCCCTCCCTAGTCCTCTGTCCAAGTTTCCACTTCTTATAAGCTTCCTTTTTGTGTTTAAGCTCACTGAGGATTTCTCTGTTAAGCCAAACTGGTCACCTGCCATATTCACTATTCTTTATGCACATTGGGATGGTTTGTTCCTGCACCCTCAGTAAGGTTTCCCCTAACCTTTTTTATTATATGGAGATATACCTATCTCACAAAGCTGGAAGAGAGCTTGAAAGGTCATCAAGGCTAGTCCCTTGCTTTCACAGCAGGACCAACTACTGTCCCTGACAGATTTTCACTCCTGATCCCTAAATGGCGCCCTCAAGGATTGAACTCAGAAGCCTGGGTTTGGGGAGGGCAATGCTCAAACCACTTAGCTATCCCTCTCCACTCTGCCTGGGTTATTCCAGTTCTCAAATCAGGATTTAAAGAATTCAAGTTACAGCAACTCCACCATTTACACTAGTTTAAACAGGCAGGTGACCCATGCTGCAGAGGAAGGTAAAAAGCTCCTAGGGGTCTGCCAATCTGGCCCAGGGGCAAATTCCTTTCCAAACCCAAATATGGTGATCAGCTGGACCTTGAGCATTTCTGCAAGACCCACCAGCTAGGCACCTGGGAAAGAATTCCCTGTAGTAACTCAAAGCCCTCCCCATCTAGTGTCCCATCACCAGCTGTTGGGGATTTTTGCTACGAGCAGTTGCAGATGAGCCACATGTTATCGTAAGCAGTCCCATCATACCATCCCCTCCATAATCTTAACAAGCTCAGTCTTGAAGCCAGTTGCCTCCCCTTGGAAGGCTGTTCCAGAACTTCAGTCCTCTAATGGTTAGAAACCTTCATCTAATTGCAAGCCTAAACTTGTTGCTAGCCATTTTTGTCCATTTGTTTTTGTGCCCACATTGGTGCTTAACTTAAATAATTCCTCTCCCTCCCTGATATTAATCCCTCTGATATATTTATAAAGAGCAATCATATCCCCCCTCAACCTTCTTTTGGTTAGGTTAAATAAGCCAAGCTCTTTGAGTCTCCTCTCATAAAGCAGATTTTCCACTCCTTGGATCAACCTAGTTGCCCTTCTTCGTACCTGTTCTAGTGCGAATTCATCTTTCTTAAACATGGGAGACCAGAACTGCACACAGTATTCCAGATGAGGTCTCACCATGCCTTGTATAATGGTACTAACACTTCCCAGTATCTACTGGAAATACCTCACCTGATTCATCCTGAAACTGCATCCCTTTTTCAGGGCTGCATCACACTGGTGGTTCATGGTCATCCTGTGATCAACTAACACACCCAAGGTCTTTCTCCTCTTCTGGCACTTCCAACTGATACTAAGCCCATTTTATAACAAAAATTCTTTTTGTTAATCCCTCAGTGCATGACCTTGCACTTTGGACTGTTAAATTTCATCCATTTCTAATACTTCAGTTTTCAAGGTTGTCCAGATCTTCTGGTCCTCCTCCATACTGGCAATATCTCTCAACTTTGTGTCATCCACAAATTTTGTTAGCGCACTCCCACTTTTTTTTTGACAAAGTCATTAATAAAAATGTCCCAAGACTGTTCCCTGAGGAGCTCCACTAGTAACCTCCCTCCCATCTGATAGTTCACCTTTCAGCATGATCCACTGTAGTCTCCCCTTTAACCAGTTCCTTACCCTCCTTTCAGTTCCAATATTAATCCCCATCTTCTCCAATTTAACTAATAATGTCCCATGTGGCACTGTATCAAAAACCATACTGATATCCAGGTAAATTAGATCTACAACATTTCTTTTGTCTAAAATATCAATTATACTCTCAAAGAAAAAGTTCAAGTTGGCTTGGCACAATCTACCTTTTGTAAAACAATGTTGGGTTTTATTCTAATTACCATTTATCTCTCTATCCTTAACTACTTTCTCTTCCAAAATTTGTTCTAAGATCTTATATACAACTGAGGTCAAATTAACAGGCCTGTAATTTCCTGGATCACTTTTTCCCCTTTCTTAAAAATAGGTTCTTGTCATAAACATACAACTAAGGGTATCATAAAATCCCTCTTTACCCTGTAAAGGCTTAATTCCTCTTTTACCTGTAAAGGTTTAAGAAGCTCAGATAACCTGGGTGGCACCTAACCAAAAGGACCAATAAGGGGAGATGATACTTTCAAATCTTTGGGGGAAGATTTTTTGTCTGTGTTTCCCAGAGTTAACAAGGAAACAGCGCAGGGAAAATACTTCTCCTAAGCCATATCTGAACTAAGCATCTATTCTTGCGAAAATAGTAAGTAATAGCAAAGAAATGCATTGGATTACCTTTTGTTTTAGCTTGTGAATTTTCCCTGTGCCAAGAGGGAGGTTTATCCCTGTTTTTGTAACTTTAAGGTTTTGCCTAGAGGGGAATCCTCTGTGTTTTTGAGTCTTTTGTTATTCTGTAAAGTACTTACCATCCTGATTTTACAGAGGTGATTCTTTTACCTTTTCTTTAATTAAAATTCTTCTTTTAAGAACCTGATTGATTTTGTATTGTTCTTAAGATCCAAGAGTTTGGGTCTGTGTTCACCTGCACCAATTGGTGAGGATATTACTCCCAAGCCTTCCTCAGGAAAGGGGAGTGGAGGGCTTGGGGGAATATTTTTGGGGGAATAGGACTCCAAGTGGTCCTTTCCCTGATTCTTTGTCTAAATCACTTGGTAGTGGCAGCATACTGTTCAAGGCAAGGTGGAATTTGTGCCTTGGGAAAGTTTTTACCTAAGCTGGTAAAAATAAGCTTAGGGGGTCTTTCATGTGGGTCACCACATCTGTACCCCGGAGTTCAGAGTGGGGAAGGAACCCTGACAGTACTATATTAGCAATTCTCCAGTCATAGGGTACAACTCCTGAGTTTATGGATTCATTAAAAATCCTTGCTATTAGGCTTACAATTTTGTGTGCCAGTCCCTTTAACATTCTTGGATGGAGATTATCCAGTCCCTCATTCTGGTCCCACTAAGTGTTTGAATTTGACTTCCACCTTGGCTGTGATAATTTCTACTTCCAAATCCTCATTTCCATTAGGCACTAGCCCTAAACCTCTGATTCCCCTTATTAAAAACTGAGTCAAAGTTTATGCTTGTCTAGATTATCTTTAATCTCTACCCCATCCTCAGCATTTAGTAGTTCCACTTCTTCTTCCTTTCTTTTCTTTTCATTTATGTGGCTATGAAACTTTTTACTGTTGGTTTTAATTTCCTTTGCAAGGTCCAGATCTCCTTGGCTTTTGGCAATGTTTGCTTTTTTGCTACACTTTCTGACCTCTCAGAGGTAGTTTTCCTTGCTGATATCTCCCATCTTCCATTCCTCGTAGGCTTTCTGCTTTCTCTTAACAACCCCTTTGAGAGGTTTGCTCATCCAGCTTGGTCTTCAACCCTTCCCTATGAATTATTTCCTCTTGTTTGGGGTACAGGCTTCAGATATTTTCTGCAACGTTGACTTAAAGTAATTCCAGGCCTCCTCCACATCCAGATCCTTGTTCTTCAGTCCAGTCACTGCCCTAACTACGTCCCTTAATTTTTTTTTAAGTTTGCCCTTTTGAAATCAAGGACTTAGTTGCAGATCTATTTTTATTTCTATTTCCGTTTAGTTTAAATTGCATTAGCTCATGATCACTCAAGGCTCTCCTCTACACCAATTCTTCTAAGAGGTCCTTGCTACTAAAATGGCATCACAAGAAATCTGTAAACTATCACATCCAGGAAAATCTGAGCCCTACCATTATTAGTAGCACTCGTCCTCCAGTCTATATCTGGGAAGTTAAAGTCTCCCATAATCACCCAATTCCCAGTAGTGTTTATTTAATTAAAAACATTAAAGAAGTCTCTATCCATATCCAAATCACACCCAGGGGCCTGTAGCACACCCCAAGCACTATCCTAGGGGAACCTCTTGTAGCTTTCTTCCCCAGCATGATTTTGACCCAAACACACTCTGTTTTATCCATTCCATCACTTCTAATTTCTTTACAATCTACCTCATCATTAATATACATTGCTGCTGCACCATCTGTAACTTTATTTCTGTCTTTCCTGAACAGCACATACCCTTCAATACCTGCGCTCCAGTCACAACTAGTATTCCAGCACGTTTCTGTTATCCTTCTAGTGTCTGGTTTCACTTCCTGCACCAGAAGTTCTAGTTCCTCCATTTTGTTACCCAGGCTCCTTGCACTGATGTACAAACATCTTCATGGCTGCTG